>NW_007378833.1:0-13862 GCF_000475195.1 Diaphorina citri
AAAAAAAGTTGATTGATCATAAAGAAGTGGACATCCTACATCTTATAGTGTATAAGCATCGCCCTCAAATATTCAATAGGGACTTCTCATAAATCTATCGAGTAAATATGTAGGTATAACTTACATAAGTGAGTTTATTTTGTACTGTTCTTGAGGTGAATCATCAACATAAGCATGGCAATTATCGAATCCTGTGTCTGAACATTCTTCTCAGGCAAAAATGGAATCTCCAAACTGGAATACAAAATATCAGAAGAAACTAAGTAAGTTATCAAGTAGGTGTTATATGTTTTGAAGTTGTATGGTGTACCCGAATTCCCTGAACCTGACCCAGTAAACAATATAATCTGAACATATTTGTGTGTCAACATGTTTAATCAATTTTCGTAATAATGCTACATAACATGTCATTTTGAAAATGTGATTCAAAAACGAATTGCCTCAAACAAAAGTGGATAACTTACCATTATTCATTGGAAGAATTCCGGTTTGATGAAGCTGAGAAGATCGTTAGTGGACATCTGAGTGATCTGACTCAAATTATCTGAATTGACCAAACTGTTCATCTGCTGAGGTATTGTCACAGGTGGTGTGGCCATGGTGGGGGGCTCTTTAGATTTCTCCAGAGGAGGTACAGTAGATACAATGATGTCTAACATTTGCTGGGATGCTGCTGTAGTAGTTGAAGCTATAAGGTTAAGGATCTGTTCTTCAGACTTTGTGATCATGTTGGAGTCAGGTTCTGGAACCAAAGTGTTGTTGGCGGGGTCAAGTTTACTAGGAGGTTTGGATAATTGTGTCATTGGGGTCATATAGTTGATCAGATCAGTGGATAGTTTGGGTTCGCTGACTAACACAGGTTGTTCAGCCTGGAGATCTTTAGATTCCTGCATCAAATATTGCATGAGACGATGTTTTGGTGGAAACATGGTAGCACACTCATCTGATTTATTGAGAAGAATAGTGCGAGAGGTGTCTTCCTGTGAAATGGGAACAGAGGGAGGCTGCGAGTTAGAATCCTCCATACCTTGAGAATAAGCAAGTTGAGAAGGACTTGATGTGCTCAGCTGAGGACTAAGTGAAGCTTCAGAGCATTGATCCGACATAAGAGAGCCACTGGCTTGAGAGAAACTGTCACTCATACTTTGAATAAGTTGTTGAGAGCTTGAATCATTCAAACTTTGAATGAGTTGCTGGGAGCTCGAGTCACTCATACCTTGGATTAGTTGTTGAGGGTTTGAATCATTCATATTTTGAATGAGTTGTTGGGGGCTTGACTCACTCATACTTTGCATTAGTTGTTGGGGGCTTGAGTCATTCATATTTTGAATGAGTTGTTGAGGGCTTGACTCATTCATTTGAATGAGTTGTTGAGGACTTGAATCACTCATACTTTGCATTAGTTGTTGGGGGCTTGAGTCATTCATATTTTGAATGAGTTGTTGAGGGCTTGACTCATTCATTTGAATGAGTTGTTGGGGGCTTGGATCACTCATACTTTGCATTAGTTGTTGGGGGCTTGAGTCATTCATTTGAATGAGTTGTTGAGGACTTGAATCACTCATATTTTGCATGATTTGTTGGGAACTAGAATCATGCAATCTTTGAATGAGTTGTTGAATGAGTTGTTGAGGACTTGAATCACTCATATTTTGCATGATTTGTTGGGAACTAGAATCATGCAATCTTTGAATGAGTTGTTGGGAGCTCGAATCACTTATACTTTCAATCAGTTGTTGGGGGCTAGCATCATTCATTTGAATGAGTTGTGGAGGGCTTGAGTCACCCATATTTTGAATCAGTTGTTGTGGGCTTGATTCACTCATTTGAATGAGTTGTTGTGGGCTTGACTCATTCATTTGAATTAGTTGTTGAGGGCTAGATTCATTCATACTTTGAATGAGTTGTCGGGAGCTCGAGTCATTCATACTTTGAATGAGTTGTTGGGAGCTTGAGTTATTCATACTTTGAATGAGTTGTTGGGAGCTCGAGTCATTCATACTTTGAATGAGTTGTTGGGAGCTCGAGTCATTCATACTTTGAATGAGTTGTTGGGAGCTCGAGTCATTCATACTTTGAATGAGTTGTTGGGAGCCCGGTTCACTCATCAGGTCATTGGTTTCCTGCAGTTGTCGTTTAAGTTCCTCTTCAGTTTTCTGTATGATTTGGTCAAGTTTGTGCTGCGTTTTGTCAATGATTTGTTGCAGAAGTAGCTGATCGGATGGTGTAGACATAGAGTTTGCTGCTTCGGTTGTGATGATACTCTGTATGATGCTATGTTGTGTTGGACTATCCGCTACAGACTTGGTGATCATATCTTGAATCAGCTGCTGCTCAGGGTTGGGTTCTGATGTTAGAAGTGCCTGCACAGGCATCATAGATGTGTCACTAGGTGCTTGAGTTGACAACAGCTGCAGGGGTTGAATGTGTGAGTCTGCAGCTGAGTTGACAATGGCATCCAGTTTCTGTGCTGAGCTCATTGCAGGCTCCATCTGTTTGCCTCCAGAATACATGATAGGGAGAGGGGTACTCATGAGAGACATGGGCGGTATGAGGTGGGGTTCACTCTTGATAGGAGGCAGCGTGGACCAGAGCTGTGTCGTGTCGGGCGTGTAGACAAACGCCTGCCGTTCACTGGACAATAGTCTGCCAAAGCGATCACTAGATACAACTCTGATGGAAACGGTGACTGGCTCCTTGATGTCTAAATGTTCATAGGGAGGGACCTTGCAAACCAAATGAGACTGAAAGAAGAAGAATGAGAAGGCAGCACGTAAGTTTCTGCTATAAAAAACAAATTAATTAATTTCAATATGGAAAAAATCAATGAGAGAAACAGTCAATAAAATTTATTGATGAGCTGCCCAAAGTTTGGGTTGCCAGATGACATAGCAAATAAGGGAATACATATCAGATGAAAGATAGACTCTGCATCTGGTCCATAAAGCAAGATAGAGAAGGAAGAACAAATCAAGAGGGGAATCACGAGTACAGGAAAAGAAATTCTTACCTGTTGCAAAAATTTTTATCGTCAGTCTCTAAATCAGCCCTAGGGTAATGGCTTTGGGCTGACATTTGCTTTGGGCTACAAAAAAATTACGAGTTGATGCCCTTCGCACTCAACCTTTGCTATTTCTTTAGCAAGGAAAATTTCAGGCTGATATCCTCCCTGTTTAACGTCCCCCAGCCAGACTAATAATAATAAATTGTGGTCCCAGTCATTAGAATTAGCTCACCTTATAAGAAGACAGAGAGAAGTTGTTTCATAGATAAGCAATCTGATTGGCTAAAGATGTTAAAATCGACCAATCAGATGGCTAAATGGTTAAGCTTACCTTATGAAAAGACAGAGAGAAGTTGTTTCATACATTAAGCAATCTGATTGGCTAAAGATGTTAAAATCAACCAATCAGATAGCTAAATGGTTAATCTCACCTTATGAAAAGACAGAGAGAAGTTGTTTCATACATTAAGCAAAACTGATGGGCTAAAGATGTTAAAATCAACCAATCAGATGGCTAAATGGTTAAGCTTACCTTATGAAAAGACAGAGAGAAGTTGTTTCATACATTAAGCAATCTGATTGGCTAAAGATGTTAAAATCAACCAATCAGATGGCTAAATGGTTAAGCTTACCTTATGAGAAGACAGAGAGAAGTTGTTTCAGACATTAAGCAATCTGATTGGCTAAAGATTTTAAAATCAACAAATCAGATGGCTAAATGGTTAAGCTTACCTTATGAGAAGACCAAGAGAAATTATTTCATGAATAAAGGAATTTGACTGTCTAAAGATTTTAAAATCAACCAATCAGATGGCTAAATGGTTAAGCTTACCTTATGAGAAGACCAAGAGAAATTATTTCATGGATAAAGGAATTTGATTGTCTAAAGATTTTAAAATCAACCAATCAGATGGCTAAATGGTTAAGCTTACCTTAATTGATGAGCTGCTCAAAGTTTGGGTTGCCAGATGACATAGCAAATAAGGGAATACATATCAGATGAAAGATAGACTCTGCATCCGGTCCATAAAGCAAGATAGAGAAGGAAGAACAAATCAAGAGGGGAATCACGAGTACAGGAAAAGAAATTCTTACCTGTTGCAAAAATTCCTTATCCGGGAGTACAGACTCTTCCCATTGGCATATATCTGCCACCATCTTCTGGAACTTCACTTGAGTGTCCTTGAGAAAGTTCTTGCCTAGAATGGCGTCAGGGTGGCTGAGGGTTGTGATTCCAGAGAATGATGATCGAACCCAAGTCCTGAGTCGTTAGAATTGTCGCACGGGTCTAGGGGTCGCACAGGTTCTCTCTTCACTGAAATGAACAACGAAATCTCGTTAGCTCAAGAAAAGTTCAGCGCCTCCTGTCACAGGACATGAGGTGAGGGACTTTTTGCAGATCTCTGGAACTCCGGGGGGTTGGTCTGTAAAAACAAAAAAGACATTATTGTTTTATTTACACATATCACTCGTAATCCTTGTTAAAAATTAAATTGATATTACAAATATTGCAGCATTGCAGAGAACAAGGCTGAGGTGGAGAGGTTTCGTGAATAGTCGACCTGTTCTACCAAACAGAACGACTTGGGATTAGGATACCATATCCTCGATATGTATGTAAAACAAATATAATTAATTCTTCATTCTAACTCTTGAAGGAGGCCCTTGCCAGCAATGGTGTCGGTAGGGCTAACCTTAAAAAGTTCAGCGCCTCCTGTCACAGGACATGAGGTGAGGGACTTTTTGCAGATCTCTGGAACTCCGGGGGGTTGATCTGTAAAAACAAAAAAGACATTATTGTTTTATTTACACGTATCACTCGTAATCCTTGTTAAAAATTGAATTGATATTACAAATATTGCAGCATTGCAGAGAACAAGGCTGAGGTGGAGAGATTTCGTGAATAGTCGACCTGTTCTACCAAACAGAACGACTTAGGATTAGGATACCATATCCTCGATATGTATGTAAAACAAATATAATTAATTCTTCATTCTAACTCTTGAAAGAGGTCCTTGCCAGCAATGGTGTCGGTAGGGCTAACCTTGAAATACAAGAGACCTTGTTTAGACTGGGGTAAAGGGACTTTTTAATCCTATTCGTTAGCTCAAAAACTCGAACAAAATCTCAATTAAATTTCCAATGAAATATTTCAAATTGCCAGCCTTGTTAGCTTGGTTGGTAGCGGGTCTGCCTTGTCCACGGGTTCGATTTCCGCCCGGGACGGATTTTATCCTGAAGGGATAAGGTTCGTTCTCGGAACGGCTGGCTTTCTCCTATCCCGTCTTCCTTCTCTCTTCGATTTCGGGACGATAAGAACCCCAGCAGTTACCGTTCCCTCTGTCAAACCTCTTGAAACATAATAATAATAATAAAACATTTCAAATTCAGACTGGGCTCAAAATCTGAAGCAAAATTTTCTTTAAATTTTAATCAAAAAATTCAAAATCTTGGATAGATCAGTAGGAGGGAAAACATATGAAATCGTAGGTACTTACCAACAACTCGGGGTCTGTTGAGAACTTTCCTATGTCTTTGCAAGCCATTTACCACTCCGACTCGCATAGCTCCTGGAACAGAAGTAAATGGAAAATGCTCTCTAGTAAAATAGTAAAACTCTAATCTAAATTTTCACATTTTTTATGTTATGAGTCATCGGTCCAATATCCTAATATGTTAAAGCAGTCAGTGGTCTGCAAACCTTGTCGAAAGCACTGCACAGGTTAGTTAATAAATACTATTGTCGAGTCAAATTGGTTCTTAAAAGGTCAAAATTCTGAAAACTCAAACTTCAAAGCGACCATAATATTCAATAGTTTAACGGTTTAACCAATATACTTTCAAAATGAATCTATCAACTCCTGGGCCCTCCTGGTCCCATGGGTTGAACCCTACTTTGGGGTCTTGGAGATACTCATTTCAGGATATTTCTGACTAAGCACAATATGTAGTAATGCAGTTCCTTTAATTCCTCAAGAAATCAACATCAGAAATCTCTCTTTAGAGTCCTTAGTCAGCAACCTATGAAAGCCGTTTAGGCATTTTCTAAGTGAAACCAATTTTAACTGCATGCTACTTGCGTACAGGTGTTCTAGGTGCGTACCAGAAAACTAAAATCCTTTAGTTAGTACAATTTTGTCAAAATATCAAAGTGGGATAACAACAGGAAGTCCTCAGATTCCTAAAAATAAACAGGAAGTCCTCAGATTCCTAAAAATAAAAGTTTCAGCTCCGTGCAAAGGATATACCTATGTGCACTCAGCCTCATGAAGACAATGCATACAATTCTTACTTGCATACGGGAGACCTACTGGATGAGTAACACTGTGTACTTTTTTCTTCTTTTTCATAAATGCCCAATCAATCGGTACAAATTTTTTGCTCAAGTATATCTTTGGAAACCATCATTCATATTATTTAATCCCTTATTATCTAATAGACAATACAAATTATACTATTTTCAAAGAACATGTGTTTTAAACACATTCTACATTGCATGTTACAGCTGAGTGTTGGGAGTCAAGTCTGTACTAAGCTACAATAGCTCCAATAAGTCTCATTCTAAATGTGACTTTTGACTGCTCACATAAAGAAAAGTGTGTATGTAAAACATTAGAAACTCATCAATGAATGAGGAGCAAACCCTCAGCATTTGAGGAGGAAAGTTATGCTCATATTAAAAACTAAAATCCTTTAGTTAGTACAATTTTGTCAAAATATCAAAGTGGGATAACAACAGGAAGTCCTGAGATTCCTAAAAATAAAAGTTTCAGTTCCGTGCAAAGAATATACCTAGGTGCACTCAGCCTCATGAAGACAATGAAGTAACTTTTTTGATGATATGTACCTACTTGACTCTTTTTGTCAAGTGATTTTATTGGTTACAAGTTACAATTAATCCACAGAGAAAATGCAATCTTACATGCAATGAGGGAATGTAATTATTGCCTAGAGGGTACCCTCTGAAAAAAAGCCAACAAATAAGTGCTTAACTGGCAGAAATACCACTGAATAATTTTACATAAAACCATTAGTTTTCTCTTCTATCTTTTTGACCAATATATGCACACCATGTATATTTGAAAATCACAAAACATGCAAATACCCGAGAGGTTGCTTCATTACACAAGAGGTAACAACTTCCCTGAAAAAACTAAAATCCTTTAGTTAGTACAATTTTGTCAAAATATCAAAGTGGGATAACAACAGGAAGTCCTCAGATTCCTAAAAATAAAAGTTTCAGCTCCGTGCAAAGGATATACCTATGTGCACTCAGCCTCATGAAGACAATGAAGTAACTTTTTTGATGATATGTACCTACTTGACTCTTTTTGTCAAGTGATTTTATTGGTTACAAGTTACAATTAATCCACATAGAAAATGCAATATTACATGCAACGAGGGAATGTAATTATTGCCTAGAGGGTACCCTCTGAAAAAAAGCCAACAAATAAGTGCTTAACTGGCAGAAATACCACTGAATAATTTTACATAAAACCATTAGTTTTCTCTTCTATCTTTTTGAATTCTATTTGGGTTTAAATCTTTGCCCTTTGGTCTCACAACTCACACAGACTGCTGGGGTAAAGGGACTTTTTAGTCTCATTCGAGCAGGATAAACAAGGTATATTCTATTCTAACTCTATTTTTTGGATGGCCATCCAAAGGTTGGATGGAGACCAAAACTTATATCGTATAGTGAATTACTAAAAGTAGTAACCTATGGCTTATGGTTGGGACCACAATACGAGTTTAAATTTAATTTTTAACTCTTGGATTTTTTTAATGGCATTGGTAAAATGGCCTCTGGCCCGACCATACAGCCATAACTATTAGATCAAGCTATCTTTATATGTAGATTGAAACTAACAAATGAGATTGGATCGGATTGATTAATCCAAGAGCTAAACTCAGCTTAAACTTTGATTGTGATTCTGGCTATTATTTATGTAATGGACTGGGTCCGTAATTCAACTTACTGCACATGATGGGATGGGATGCCACTTGCAAGACCTCGGTTTCCCGGGTACCCGGATGAATGATGGTTGTGCGAAACACCATGCGACATCGTGTAGACCTCTTCTTATTCTTGGCTGATGAATCCTCGGGAAATCTTTGTTCCACATCCACGTTACGCTCTTTCAATATCCCAACACAGTCACACCTATAACATTATGACAAGAGGAGTAAGGATGTTGAATTGCCAGTCTAGTTTTTAGCTTGGGGGTAGCTCGTCTACCCTGTAAGCGCTAGGTATTCACAGAGCCGAAAAAACTTCGACCCAGCCGAGAATCGAACTCGGGACCTCCGGAATGCATGCTTTTTTGAAAGGATTTTTAATAAGATCATTTTAAAAGGGACATGACTTTGAATGTCACGAACTTTTTGAGAGGAACTGCTGGCAAAATAAGAGTCTTTATTCTTAAGTGGGCAGTCTACATTAAGTATTTGAATTGAATTGATTTGAGAATATTAGGTACCTATTTAAATTGAATTGATTTGAGAATATTAAGTACCTATTTAAATTGAATTGATCTGCGAATACATATTAGGTATTTGAATTGAATTAACTTGAGAACACTTACGTCACAGACATATCCTTGCTCGGATCAAAGTCAATATCTATGATGACGGTGCCATCGGTTTTCTTCTCCAGACAAGGTGTAGAATTCTTGCCGGCCACCCGACAAGCTTGGTAGAACATGTGAGGCGCTATCTTGCCCTGGTCAGTTCCTATGAACACCTCCAGAGTAGCGGGACCATTGTAACCAACCAACTGGAAAATAAACATACAGTATTATTTTATTTTTTATTGACATTTATCAAAGTACACAGTATTCAATAGAATTTTTTGCCGGTCTAGTTAGCTTGGTTGGTAGCTCGTCTAAATTTTAAGCGCCGGGCCGCGGGTTCCATTCTCACCCGGGGCGGATTTTATCATGAACGAACACTGCCTCGACAACATAGATTGACCTCGTCGATCGACAGCTGGTCGACTACGTTTGGAGTTATTATTATGGCCTTTATTGTCACATTCATACAAGAACGGTACCTACACACTGCCCATCTATCCGGGAACAATCAATGTTCCAAAGGATAGGTGGGTTGGAAAATTTTGAACAGTCGTAGTTGACACAACTTGGAGTCAGCCGTCTTGAGGGCCATGTTGTCTTGGACTTTACGGAAACCTCTTGACGGCAGAAGTTGTTTCATACATTAAGCAATCTGATTGGCTAAAGATGTTAAAATCAACCAATCAGATAGCTAAATGGTTAAGCTTACCTGACAGCGCCCCTGCTCCCTTCTGTCTGATAGCGTGCCCTATGCTATTGCTCAGGCTGACTTGTGATCTCTAGATATATGCTAGGATCTCTATAACTACTATTATTAGGTGTTGACCACTCACCTTAACCACGGGAAATCCATTGCCGCTTTTATCTTTGACGGCACCTCTACTTCCTTCTGTCTGATAGCGCGCCCTATGTTGTTGCTCAGGCTGACTTGTGATTTCCAGACACTAGGAGATTCTTAATTGTCATATAAGACTCTATACACCTAACAGGAGCTATCGCTACACATTTGACAGTTGTTTACCCTTTACCCCAAGGTGGTGCCTCTTGAAAGGTACAATCGAAGTTTTGTCATAAATGACAATATTTCATCTTTTTGTCGCATGACAGTGTTTCATCATATCTTCTCCTGCCATTCACCACCATGCCACGAAGGTACAGACGGGTATATCCAAGAGTTGTCAATACGAAAATTTTGAAGTGCAATTTAATTTGTGTGCGGAGCTGAAGATTTCGTGTTGGTGAATTATTATTATTATTATTATTTTAACATTTATCAAAGTACACAGTATTCAATAGAATTTTTGCCGGCCTAGTTAGCTTGGTTGGTAGCTCGTCTGAATTTTAAGCGCCGGGCCGCGGGTTCCATTCCCACCCGGGGCGGATTTTATCATGAACGAATTATTATTTTTTAACATTTATCAAAGTACACAGTATTCAATAGAATTTTTTGCCGGTCTAGTTAGCTTGGTTGGTAGCTCGTCTGAATTTTAAGCGCCGGGCCGCGGGTTCCATTCCCACCCGGGGCGGATTTTATCATGAACGAACACTGCCTCGACAACATAGATTGACCTTGTCGATCGACAGCTGGTCGACTACGTTTGGACACACCTTTAAACACTCAACAACGGGAAATCCATTACCGCTCTTATTTTTAACAGCGCCTCTGCTTCCTTCTGTCTGATAGCGCGCCCTATGTTGTTGCTCAGACTGACTTGTGATCTCCAGACACTAGGATCTCTCTGACTATTATTAAACGTGAACCACTCACCTTAACTACGGGAAATCCATTGCCGCTCTTATCTTTGACGGCACCTCTACTTCCTTCTGTCTGATAGCGCGCCCTATGTTGTTGCTCAGGCTGACTTGTGATTTCCAGACACTAGGTACGTTTGGACACACCTTTAAACACTCAACAACGGGAACCTATGTTGTTGCTCAGGCTGACTTGTGATCTCCAGACACTAGGATCTCTATTACTATTATTAAACGTCAACCACTCACCTTAACCACGGGAAATCCATTGCCGCTCTTATCTTTGACGGCTCCTCTGCTTCCTTCTGTCTGATAGCGCGCCCTATGTTGTTGCTCAGGCTGACTTGTGATTTCCAGATATACACTAGGATCTCGCACCGAGTAGCTGATGCTGGCAGAATTCTGCGCCGTGATGTTACTCAAACGTTTCCCATACAGGCGACGGCCAGGCCGTGTGGGGGCCACTGAACTGCTGCTGGCCATGCTGGGAATGATGAAAAATAAATTAATTTTTAAATAAGACCGAGTAGCTGATGCTGGCAGAATTCTGCGCCGTGATGTTACTCAAACGTTTCCCATACAGGCGACGGCCAGGCCGTGTGGGGGCCACTGAACTGCTGCTGGCCATGCTGGGAATGATGAAAAATAAATTAATTTTTAAATAAGTGGCCGTGTGGGGGCCACTGAACTGCTGCTGGCGATGCTGGGAATGATGAAAAATAAATTAATTTTTAAATAAGTTATTTAATAAATAAGTGATTAAAAAAAAGAGAGAGAGAGAGGCAACTGTTTGATAGAGGCAACTGTAACTGCCAAGGTCTGATCGTCCGAAATCGAAGAGAGAAGGAAAACGGGACCGGAGAAAGCTAGCCGTTCCGAGAACGAACCTTATCCGGTCAGGATAAAATCCGCCCCGGGCAGGAATCGAACCTGCGGCCTAGCGCTTACAAGGCAGACGCACTAGCAACCAAGCTAACAAGGCTGGCTGCATTGATGGAATTTTAATAAATAAGTGATTTAAAAAAAAAGAGAGAGAGAGAGAGAGAGGCAACTGTTTGATAGAGGCAACTGTAACTGCCAAGGTCTGATCGTCCGAAATCGAAGAGAGAAGTAAAACGGGACCGGAGAAAGATAGCCGTTCCGAGAACGAACCTTATCCGGTCACGATAAAATCCACCCCGGGCAGGAATCGAACCTGCGGCCTAGCGCTTACAAGGCAGACGCACTAGCAACCAAGCTAACAAGGCTGGCTGCATTGATGGAAAATAACTATGGTAAATTTCAAACCATTTAAAAATCCCACTCTGAGGCTTCCGTCAAACAGCCCCAAAAGATCTTGCTTGGACTGGAGTA
Organism: Diaphorina citri; assembly: GCF_000475195.1. Lineage (NCBI taxonomy): Eukaryota > Metazoa > Arthropoda > Insecta > Hemiptera > Psyllidae > Diaphorina > Diaphorina citri. The sequence continues at coordinate 11,683 of NW_007378833.1, forward strand.
AACCAATAAAGAACCAAATGTATTACGTATTCTACCTCGGACCATTTAAAAAGCCCACTCTGAGGCTTCCGTCAAACAGCCTCAAAAGATGTTCGAATCTACGAAGATCTTGCTTGGACTGGAGTAAACCAATAAGGAACCAAATGTATTACGTATTCTACCTCGGTTGGTATTTGTACTAACCTGCACAGAGGTAGAGGGTTCTGCGGGAATGTAAAGTTCGCATTGGCATTGTCAGACTCGACTTTGACAGTGGGGGTGGGACGTCTCCTCTTGAAATCTGGGGGATCTTCGGTCCGATGTCGAGTGGGAAGCTCCAGGCTCCAGCATGTCTGAAATACAAAGTCTGTATTTATTCTTCTTACGATGTACCGTGTTCAAATCGATTATCGTCAGCCTCTGAATCAGCCCCAGGGCGATTGCTTGGGACTGACATTTGGAGCGACCAGTGGCGGCATTACCAGTGTAAAAAGATTGATGATAGGAGTAGATGAGATTTAATTGTCGGCACTTAATAATGCTGTACAAAAGTTGTGAAGAAGCTCTCTGCTTTATCACAAATAATTCATCATTTTTTGATCATTTATAGTAAGGAAAATTTTAGGCTGGTCTCTCCTCCCTGTTTAAAATCCCCCAGCCAGATAAATAATAATCATTAAAAAAAAAAAAACTCAAAATTGTATATGTATGTAATTAACTTACCCTATGAGAAGTGAGAAGACCATGACAAGTTGTTTCATGGATTAAGCAAAACTGATTGGCTAAAGATGTTAAAATCAACCAATCAGATGGCTAAATGGTTAAGCTTACCTTATGAAAAGACAAAAGTTGTTTCATACATTAAGCAATCTGATTGGCTAAAGATGTTAAAATCAACCAATCAGATGGCTAAATGGTTAAGCTTACCTTATGAGAAGACTGAGAGAAGTTGTTTCATACATAAGCAATCTGATTGGCTAAAGATGTTAAAATCAACCAATCAGATGGCTAAATGGTTAAGCTTACCTTATGAGAAGACAGAAGTTGTTACTATTCCTTAATCTAAATGATCTGTTTTTCATTGATCAAACAAAATCAACCCTACTTTCAATTCGACCCTTTATTTATTTTGTCGGTCCGTTTATATCAAAACATGGCAAACATGGTCAACAAGGACATTTTTTGGAGGTTATTTCTTGGGCCAAATTGGGCCTTTGCAGGGATTATGATTCATCATTGTAAGTTGGACATTGCTCAGAGCTCTATGAAAATTATTCTTCTTCTACAACTTTCATTATTAATAAGCACTTACAAAGGTATTATAAACCTATAAACAAACAAATTCTATTCTATTCTTATCTAAAATTATAAATGTCTCAGTTTAATTACAGCACTACCCTTTCACTTCAAGACAGTTACTGTTGACTGTTGGATTGCATGGGTCAAACCTATTATAGATAGTAAGGGTCAAACCTATGGATATGTACTTTGTACACAAGGATGCGTATGTATTGTTCTCTATGGGTCAAATCTTTTAACCATCTTTTCAACTTTTCCTGGGCTGATGGCCAATTGACAATAGACTCATCTTAATGTAATACATAGCAGACATGATTTCCAGCTCTAAAAGTCAGCAAAATGTGTTTCCAAATGAATCTTTTGTAACACTTCCAAGGGGATAGTAATGCAGATGAATGGAACAATAAAAATTATATTGGTGAAATATTCCACCAGGATTGAAAGGATCATTGGGTTGATAGAAAACAAATTAAGACATGAGGTGTCCATGTTTATCTGTTTTCTTTTTATACATCAAGGTCATTACTTACTGACTATCATATATCCTAAAACTGAATCAATATTAGCTTCATGCAAAACGACCTAATATTATAGTCTAGTCAAATCAAACACAAAAGGGTCAATCTAGATGGGGGGAAAATCCTATTTGAAAATTGGTTATTTTTAGGTAGGTAGGAACTTGAGTTTCAGGAGAAGTCGTAGTTTCTAGGGGATGAGTTGAGTGGTGGGAAGATCTCTAAATTTGTTATCACTTTGTATTACAACAGTTATAGCAAAGCTATACTAGTAATGAGAAAGTATTGAAATCGGTACAAATTTTTCGCTCAGGTATATCTTTGGAAACCATCATTCATATTATTTAATCCCTTATTATCTAATAGACAATACAAATGATTCCGTGA
>NW_007378833.1:13910-47236 GCF_000475195.1 Diaphorina citri
GTAATATAAATGTGCATAGCGACCGGTGCCAGCATGGTAGGTAATTGGGAGCTGGATTATTGTGATATATGTATTTGGAAAAATCCTACAATGCTGCAGTGAGCACCAAAGTTGTGATATAGTAACACAAAGAAAGACATTTATTTATTTATTAAAAACTAAAATCCTTTAGTTAGTACAATTTTGTCAAAATATCAAAGTGGGATAACAACAGGAAGTCCTCAGATTCCTAAAAATAAACAGGAAGTCCTCAGATTCCTAAAAATAAAAGTTTCAGCTCCGTGCAAAGGATATACCTATGTGCACTCAGCCTCATGAAGACAATGAAGTAACTTTTTTGATGATATGTACCTACTTGACTCTTTTTGTCAAGTGATTTTATTGGTTACAAGTTACAATTAATCCACATAGAAAATGCAATATTACATGCAACGAGGGAATGTAATTATTGCCTAGAGGGTACCCTCTGAAAAAAAGCCAACAAATAAGTGCTTAACTGGCAGAAATACCACTGAATAATTTTACATAAAACCATTAGTTTTCTCTTCTATCTTTTTGACCAATGCACACCATGTATATTTGAAAATCACAAAACATGCAAATACCCGAGAGGTTGCTTCATTACACAAGAGGTAACAACTTCCCTGAAAAAAACTTTCAATCATATTGGAATGCGTCCATTAGTATTACTGTAGTTGTATAATACATATGACTTCATTGTCAAGCGGCTAGGACAGAGGCGATTATCATAGCACAGGTGTACAGTCCATGAGATTATTACAGGTATTACAACTAATAACTACTAGCTCCTAGGCTTACCTGATGAATTTCTGCTGAGCTTCCCATTGTTGTTGCCTCGTATTTTCTTTTGTGCGGTAGAATATTTGAGTAGCTCCTAGGCTTACCTGATGAATTTCTGCTGAGCTTCCCATTGTTGTTGCCTCGTATTTTCTTTTGTGCGGTAGAATATTTGAGTAACATTTTCATTTATAAACACTAGAATTCACAATTGCCTATAAGATTAATGAAATGATGATTTATTTAGTTGAAATTAATTAATTTTGAAAAAGAGAAATGAAGTTGAAAACTTTTGATTCTTTTGAAAATACATTTCACATTCATCCTAAAATAAACAAAACGCCATTTTGAATTTACTCAACAGGACAATGTTGCCGAGTCTTGCAAAATACATTTCACATTCATCCTAAAATAAACAAAACGCCATTTTGAATTTACTCAACAGGACAATGTTGCCGAGTCTTGCATGTTGAAATTACCTAATTAATTTTGAAAAAGAAAAATGAAGTTGAAAACTTTTGAAAATACATTTCGGATCTAGCACAGGGGAGCGTGTTGAGGACGAGATTTTTCGAGAAAAATCCCATGACAACAGTAGGGGGATGGGATTTTAGTTTTCAATAAAACGTCCCTTTCCCACCATAAATTCTTTGTTTATTTTTGACTTGTAATTTTTATAAATTTTATTTTCTCTTTCTCGACCTCACAACTTTTGAAGAATTTGAAGTAAAATTTCGTTTTTCGTAGGTACTTACCTAATAATTAGTTTTCTCAACCCCTTTTCATTCTTGCGCTAATTCAAGTCACAAGTGAGTGTTTCTGTTACCTACTATAAAGTACCTACTCTTTTTTTCTACTGTCATACTGTCATCAAGTCAATGTCTCTATAGTCCCTGCTGGATTGACTTGTTTGAGGTATCTAACGTGTGTCTGTCTTGGTACGAGATCAGAATACATCTACTAGCAACCTCCATGTATCACACTAGGCACACAAGAGGCCCAGATTTAATTCCCGGCAGGTCTGACTTTTTTTTGGGTCTTAGCTTTTGGTTTTTAGCTATTTTAATCAAGTTGCAACCAGTGGCGACATTACCAGTGTAAAAAGATTATTGAAATATGGAAATTGACTGCAAAGGAAGCACTTAGTAATGTTGTGATATCCACAAAAGTTGTGAAAAAACTCTGCTTTACCACAAAGAATTTGAGATTTGATTTGATTTGATTTGAGACATCTACTACAAACTGTCAACAAGTGGAAACTAAAGATATTTGAAGATAATTTTGAAAAGTAAACAAAAGCAAATGCTCATTTGGAGTGAGTATAAGCATGGAGCATAAGGTAAAGATTATTCATATTAAACAGGAGCAAGTGCTTATACTTCAATCTCATACTCATGAGCAAATGCTTATACTCCATGCTCATACTTACAAGCATTTCCTTCTTTTTTATTCATACTGCCCATTGATTTGTTTTCAGGTAAGAGGTAAGGACAATGTTGGAGCTGTAATGGACTCAATGGAGTTGGAAAGGCAAAGAGGTATCACCATCCAATCTGCTGCAACATACACTCTATGGAAAGATCATAACATCAACATCATTGATACACCTGGACATGTTGACTTTACTGTAGAAGTGGAGCGAGCATTGAGAGTATTGGATGGTGCAATACTTGTACTATGTGCTGTGGGAGGTGTTCAATCACAAACGTTAACTGTGAACCGTCAAATGAAAAGATATGATGTCCCCTGCATTGCATTTATCAACAAGTTAGATAGACTGGGTGCTGATCCATACAGAGTGATAAACCAAATGAGGCAGAAGGTAGGACATAATGCTGCCTTTCTGCAAATCCCTATAGGTTTAGGCAGTGAAACTAAAGGTATTATAGATTTGATACAAAGAAAAGCCATTTATTTTGCCGTCACAAATCTTTGAACTCTTTCATTATAAAAATTGAATTTTCGACCTTTTACAGTTATTTTTTCGGAGTTTTGACCTCAGATTTGGATTTTTCCCAACTTTTTTAGGAATCGACCATTTATTCATAATTTTTACCCATTTGCAACTCCTCCATTAAAAAAAAAAAAAATAAGCTAAAAGGATTTTAAAATTAAACCCTCTATAAAAATTACTATCTTGGAGGGTAGCACGTCTGCCTTGTAAGTACTGGGTCAAGGGTTCGATTCCAGCCCGGGGCTGATTTTATCGTAAACAGATAAGGTTCGTTCTCGGAACAGCTGGCTTACTCCTCTCCTGTATTCCTTTTCTCTTCGCTTTCCGGCGAGAAATTCCCTCTATCAAACGTCTAAAATAAGGAAAAACCAAAGTTGACCTTGAAAAAAAAATCTAGCATGGCTTTATCACCAAGCAACAAATCTAGCCTCCTACTCTTACACATACGCTTGGCAACACTGTTCACATAATCTAACCAAAAAACTAAAGTGACTTTTTGGTTTGAAACTCGAGAGTCTTGAGAAAAGAAAAGATAAGAAAATCTCATAATTTAGGTAATTAAATACCTACCTAGTATCAAACTTATGCAAAAATGGTGTTTTTCCTAAAGCTCAAGAGCAACCTATCCCTCTGCAAGAAGAGCTTGTACCTATTGAGAGTAAGAAATCTAGCATGGCTTTATCACCAAGCAACAAATCTAGCCTCCTACTCACACTCTTACACATACGCTTGGCAACACTGTTCACATAATCTAACCAAAAAACTAAAGTGACTTTTTGGAGTTTTTGGTTTGAAACTCTTGAGAAAAGAAAAGATAAGGAAAATTTCATAATTTAGGTAATTAAATACCTACCAAGTGAATAGAATATCAAACTTATGCAAAAATGGTGTTTTTCCTAAAGCTCAAGAGCAACCTATCCCTCTGCAAGAAGAGCTTGTACCTATTGAGAGTAAGTATAATATTAACATTTGTTGTAGTGCTCTAGAAACTAGGGATCCTATTACCTTCTCTTTTACTAAAAATGTCACCCTTTTATCATATCCAGACAGGTTCAGCGTTTTTTGTCAGCCTCTCAATCAGCCTCAGGGATTGCTTTGAACCAACCTTTTGTTTTGGCTACAAACAAGTGAATGCCCTTTGCATTTACCTTTCCTATTTCTTCAGCAAGAGAAATTTGAAGCTGGTGGTCCCCAGTACTACTAAACTGGTCTACTCCCTGTGTTTACTATCCCCCAGCCAGACCTTTCTTCAATGTTGAGATGGTAAGACCTCCATTGATACCTACAGTTCCAAAAAAAAAAAGAAAAAAAAAATGTAGGTAGTACATAATTAATTATACTATACTCTGGAATTTTAACATTTTCATTTACTTTACAGACTTCAAGATGGATCTCAAATGAATCATTATCAGAACACAAACCAATATGACATTTTGTTTTGGCTACAAATGAGTGAATGCCCTTTGCATTTACCTTTCCTATTTCTTCAGCAAGAGAAATTTGAAGCTGGTGGTCCCAGTACTACTAAACTAGTCTACTCCCTGTGTTTAATATCCCCCAGCCAGACCTTTCTTCAATGTTGAGATGTTAAGACCTCCATTGATACCTACAGTTCCAAAAAAAAAAGAAAAAAAAAATGTAGGTAGTACATAATTAATTACACTATACTCTGGAATTTTAACATTTTCATTTACTTTACAGACTTCGAGATGGATCTCAAATGAATCATTATCAGAACACAAACCAATAGAGTACATCAGAAATATTGGTATATCTGCTCATATTGACTCGGGTAAAACTACACTGACTGAGAGAATCCTGTTTTATACTGGCAGGATTAGTGAGATGCATGAGGTAAGCATTTATATCCTTGAGAGGCCTGGTGCATAGCTGCTGTCATTTTATTTGTTTGACCAAATAATAATAATAATAATACCTCAATAAAACATAACATTAATTAAAATTATTAAAACTATCCGCTTGGTCATCCGAAGTTCGAAAAAATCCTCGATCCTTGAGGACTACAACGGGGCCCTAAAAAAGGAACGAGAGAGAAATCCAATAGATCAGTTGCGCTTGCTTGGGTGATGTTTCAAAGCCATAGAGCAGGAAAAATGAGGACCAACGGAATTTTTTTTTTCCTTCTACGACTTCTAGATCCCGAGATAAAAATCGATTTAAAAAATACCGGTAAATCGTGAACTTTGACGTCACGGCATACGCTCCCGTAGGCGATGACGTCACATCAAATGTCCCAAAATGGTTTGAAGGCTAGATTTTTCAGGTGGCTAGATTTTAAGCCGGCCATCCAAAACGGGTGGAAGAGAGCCGGCCACATAATAATAATACCTCAATAATACATAACATTAATTAAAATTATTAAAACTATCCGCTTGGTCATCCGAAGTTCGAAAAGATCCTCGATCCTTGAGGACTACAACGGGGCCCTAAAAAAAGGAACGAGAGAGAAAAAGCTAAAAGGATTTTAAAATTAAACCCTCTGTAAAAATTACTATCTTGGAGGGTAGCACGTCTGCCTTGTAAGCACTGGGTCAAGGGTTCGATTCCAGCCCGGGGCTGATTTTATCGTAAACAGATAAGGTTCGTTCTCGGAACAGTTGGCTTACTCCTCTCCTGTGTTCCTTTTCTCAAACGTCTAAAATAAGGAAAAACCAAAGTTGACCTTGAAAAAAAAATCTAGCATGGCTTTATCACCAAGCAACAAATCTAGCCTCCTACTCTTACACATACGCTTGGCTACACTGTTCACATGTTCTGAAACTGAAAATCTGAAATCTAACCAAAAAACTTAAGTGACTTTTTGGTTTTTGGTTTGAAACTCTTGAGAAAAGAAAATTTCATAATTTAGGTAATTAAATACCTACCTAGTGAATAGAATATCAAACTTATGCAAAAATGGTGTTTTTCCTAAAGCTCAAGAGCAACCTATCCCTCTGCAAGAAGAGCTTGTACCTATTGAGAGTAAGTATGATATTAACATTTGTTGTAGTGCTCTAGAAACTAGGGATCCTATTACCTTCTCTTTTACAAAAAATGTCACCCTTTTATCATATCCAGACAGGTTCAGCTTTTTTTGTCAGCCTCTCAATCAGCCTCAGGGATTGCTTCGAACTGACATTTTGTTTTAGCTACAAACGAGTAAATGCCCTTTGCATTTACCTTTCCTATTTCTTCAGCAAGAGAAATTTGAGGCTGGTGGTCCCCAGTACTACTAAACTGGTCTACTCCCTGTGTTTAATATCCCCCAGCCAGACCTTTCTTCAATGTTGGGATGATAAGACCTCCATTGATACAGTAAAAAAAAAAAAAAAAATGTAGGTAGCACCTACATAATTAATTACACTATACTCTGGAATTTTAACATTTTCATTTACTTTACAGACTTCAAGATGGATCTCAAATGAATCATTATCAGAACACAAACCAATAGAGTACATCCGAAATATTGGTATCTCTGCACATATTGACTCGGGTAAAACTACACTGACTGAGAGAATCCTGTTTTACACTGGCAGGATTAGTGAGATGCATGAGGTAAGCATTTATATCCTTGAGAGGCCTGGTGCATAGCTGCTGTCATTTTATTTGTTTGACCATTTAAAGGTAGGAATGTAGGTTGGAGCCTCATTTGATACAATGGTACTTACATAAAATAAAATTAGGAATTTCAAGGCCCTTTATAGATTTGAGGAACCCAATTTGGAGTGGTTAAGTGATCATGATCACTTTTTGGGAGAGAGTTTATAACATAGGGGTGGAGCCCTTACTTCAAAACAGAGGATGCAAGTTTTTCTTTGCTACATGGCAGACCCCCTATTCCAAAAATCTACCACAAACATCTACTACAGACATCTACTACAAACTGTCAACAAGTGGAAACTGAAGATATTTGAAGATAATAATTTTGAAAAGTAAACAAAGCAAATGCTCATTTCGAGTGAGTATAAGCATGGAGCATGAGGTAAAGATCATTCATATTAAATGGGAGCAAGTGCTTATCCTTCAATCTTATACTCATGAGCAAATGCTTATACTCCATGCTCGTACTTACGAGCATTTCCTTCTTTTTTATTCATACTGCCCATTGATTTGTTTTCAGGTAAGAGGTAAGGACAATGTTGGAGCTGTAATGGACTCAATGGAGTTGGAAAGGCAAAGAGGTATCACCATCCAATCTGCTGCAACATACACTCTATGGAAAGATCATAACATCAACATCATTGATACACCTGGACATGTTGACTTTACTGTAGAAGTGGAGCGAGCATTGAGAGTATTGGATGGTGCAATACTTGTACTATGTGCTGTGGGAGGTGTTCAATCACAAACGTTAACTGTGAACCGTCAAATGAAAAGATATGATGTCCCCTGCATTGCATTTATCAACAAGTTAGATAGACTGGGTGCTGATCCATACAGAGTAATAAACCAAATGAGGCAGAAGGTAGGACACAATGCTGCCTTTCTGCAAATCCCTATAGGTTTAGGCAGTGAAACTAAAGGTATTATAGATTTGATACAAAGAAAAGCCATTTATTTTGAGGGTCCTCTTGGTGACAATTTACGAATTGAAGAAATACCAGCAGACTTGAAGAAAGAAGCCGAGTCTAAAAGACAGGAACTCATTGAGCATGTGGCTGAAGGTGATGAGATACTGGGAGAAATGTTTCTAGAAGAAAAGTCCATTAGCGAGGATGACATTAAGAAAGCTATAAGAAGATCAACTCTGACAAGGAAGTTCACACCTGTCCTAGTAGGAACAGCACTTAAGAACAAAGGTGTTCAAACACTGCTAGATGCAGTATTGGATTATTTACCGAACCCAGGAGAAGTGACCAACTATGCCATTGAGAATGGACAGGAAGATAAGAAAGTTGTGTTAAATCCAAGTCGGGATGGCAAACATCCTTTCATTGCACTGGCATTCAAACTGGAGGCAGGGAAGTTTGGTCAGCTCACCTACATGAGATGTTACCAGGGTAAACTAAGGAAGGGAGAGATGATCTATAACGTGAGGACAGACAAGAAGGTGCGAGTGTCTAGACTAGTAAGACTTCACTCTAATGAAATGGAAGATGTAGAAGAAGTGCTAGCTGGAGATATATTTGCATTGTTTGGCGTAGACTGCGCCAGTGGTGATACGTTCGTTACAGACAAGAACAATTCCATTTCCTTAGAGTCAATATACGTTGCAGACCCTGTAGTGTCCATGTCTATCAAAGCAGTCAACAACAAAGATCGAGATAACTTCAGTAAAGCCGTGCAGAGATTTACCAAAGAAGATCCAACGTTTCATTTCTTCTATGATCCAGAGTCCAAGGAAACTTTGGTGTCAGGAATGGGAGAATTACATTTGGAAATCTACGCGCAACGAATGGAGCGAGAGTACAACTGCCCTGTAGTATTAGGTATGTCCGAATAATCATTAGTCATTACCAAGACAAGGTCCTTTAATATTAGGTTATGGTTCGGTTGGATACGATGTCTAGATGATGCAGCGTCGTACGAAGTCACGCGATCAAATCAAACATATTTATCACAAAACACAGTGCAATTTCCGTACTATGAATCACGTACGTTGAGTGAGTAGGCTGTGGCTATACTTGATCCTATCTCTGAGAAGTAGAATAAATTATAATTATAATAATGATAGTGCTTATTTATACTGCTCGTATAGGACTGAAAAGTCCTTTTACTCCAGCAGTAGGCTACTACTATTATTGTGGTCAAATTCTCAAACTATATTGAGGTCATTGAGGATAAAATTCCATACCTCGGCTGGGATTGAACCCACGCCCTCCTGTTTACCAGGCGAGCGTTTTGACCACTACACCACCGAGGCAGGTTATTTACACTTTTTACTTTCTATTACTACAGTATAGCGGAGCTATACTAGTAATGAAAGTATTGCAATCGGTCCAAATTTTCAAAATCGGGATATACTGCCAGCATAGGACAGAAAGGTCTCTTTACTCTCGCAGTCTCTTCTTCTTCCTAGCCTTTTCCTATTTAAATAGGGTCTGCCAGCATAGGACAGAAAGGTCTCTTTACTCTCGCAGTCTCTTCTTCTTCCTAGCCTTTTCCTATTTAAATAGGGTCGGTGTTTCTAATTCTTGTCAGTTGTCAGTCTCTTCCAGGCAGCTCTATTTCGTACTCCATTTCCTCTCGCAGTCTAAACGAGAAAAAAAGGAACAACCAACCAAACTAACTACCAGACAGACAAACAAATAAAAGTAAATGATTCTTGTCCTCCAGGTAAACCGAAGGTAGCGTTCAAGGAAACGCTAGTGCAGCCGTTCGATTTCGATTATCTTCACAAGAAACAGTCCGGAGGTTCGGGTCAGTATGGTCGTGTAATCGGCACCCTAGAGCCTCTGCCACCTTCCGCCAACACCAAACTGGAGTTCATTGATGAAACTGTCGGCACCAACGTACCCAAACCATTTTTACCTGCCATTATCAAAGGTAAGTAAACATTAGGCTACTACTATTATTGTGGTCAAATTCTCAAACTATATTGAGGATAAAATTCCATACCTCGGCTGGGATTGAACAACATTATGAAATAGATTGAGTCCCGGGGACCTTCTTTGTTTTTTACCGAGTTCTTATTGTTGTAGCGGTGTAGGTATACGGGGGGGTTGACAATATCTAGCCAAGATTACTTGGCCCGTCCCGAAGCGCAGTCAACCATCATGACGATATTTTTTTGTCGAGTAGAATCCCGATTCTTTTGTATCATAACGATTTCAGTTCGCATTCCTATTTGCTATCATCTATAAAATCTATATATTTCTGAATTCTCCAAACTCTCAAAAGTATAAGTTACTGCACGGACGACCTACTGTCCGTAATGTCACGGTGACTTTCAAAGAAGAAAGTGTTGGTACCTATGTTATGAGTAAACATTATGAGTTAATGGATTGAGTCCCGGCGACCTTCTTTGTTTTTTACCGAGTTGTTGTTGTTGTAGCGGTGTAGCTATACGGGGGGTTGACAATATCTAGCCAAGATTACTTGACCCGTCCCGAAGCGCAGTCAACCATCATGACGATATTTTTTTGTCGAATAGAATCCCGATTCTTTTGTATCATAACGATTTCAGTTCGCATTCCTATTTGCTTCCATCTATATATTTCTGAATTCTCTAAGTAGTCTAAGTTACTGCACGGACGACCTACTGTCCGTAATGTCACAGTGACTTTCAAAGAAGAAAGTGTTGGTACCTATGTTATTACCTTCTATTACAAAAGTGATTAGAATGTCTTGCAATCGGTCTAAATTTTCAAAATAGGGAAATGGGTGGAAAATTTCCGTTTTATTTTTGTTTGTTTGTTTGAATCTAATATTTAAAATTTATTTTTGTCCCAGGATTCAAGCAGATGTGTGAGAAAGGCTGTCTGTCTGGTAGCAGAGTAGCAGGAGTAAGGATGGTTCTGAAGGATGGTGACAATCATATGGTGGACTCCAACGAAATCTCCTTCATCCTCGCGGCACACGGTAAGATGTAAACTAAGTCGTATTTTATGTGACTTTATTTTAGATTCAACATGACTGAACCAAAGAGATTCCGCTTTGGACGTGCACACTGCACACTCTCATATTAAGGGAGATGTATGCTTTGGCAGTCAGGGTGTTGACGTTGAAAATTCATATTACTTGGTGGATTTTTTTTTTACATTACTATACTTCCTATAGGAAAAGGAAAGTAAAAAGTACGATAGTAAAATACCTAAAGCTTATGTTCTTATGTTTCCGATTTCGTTTCTCAGGTGCCATGAAGCAAGCATACGAAGAGGGTGTATGGCAAATCTTAGAGCCCATCATGTCAGTTCCGATTTCGTTTCTCAGGTGCCATGAAGCAAGCATACGAAGAGGGTGTATGGCAAATCTTAGAGCCCATCATGTCAGTAGAAATATCCACACCTATTGAGTTCCAAGGCTCCGTGTTGAATCTGGTTACCAAACGACATGGAATTCTCCAGGGAAACGAAGGCAAGGATGATTGGGTCACAATTTATGCAGAGGTAAGCATTTTCTTTCCTTTGAGCCAGCCTAGTTAGCTTGGAAATTTATTTTCGTCCCAGGATTCAAGCAGATGTGTGAGAAAGGCTGTCTGTCTGGTAGCAGAGTAGCAGGAGTGAGGATGGTTCTGAAGGATGGTGACAATCATATGGTGGACTCCAACGAAATCTCCTTCATCCTCGCGGCACACGGTAAGATGTAAACTAGTTAATGGATTGAGTCCCGGCGACCTTCTTTGTTTTTTACCGAGTTGTTGTTGTTGTTGTTGTTGTTGTTGTTGTTGTTGTAGCGGTGTAGCTATACGGGGGGTTGATGATATCTAGCCAAGATTACTTGGCCCGTCCCGAAGCCCAGTCAACCATCATGACGATATTTTTTGTCGAGTAGAATCCCGATTCTTTTGTATCAATAACGATTTCAGTTCGCATTCCTATTTGCCACCATCTATATATTTCTGAATTCTCCAAACTCAAAAGTATAAGTTACTGCACGGACGACCTACTGTCCGTAATGTCACGGTGACTTTCAAAGAAGAAAGTGTTGGTACCTATGTTATTACCTTCTATTACAAAAGTGATTAGAATGTCTTGCAATCGGTCTAAATTTTCAAAATAGGGAAATGGGTGGAAAATTTCCTTTTTATTTTTGTTTGTTTGAATCTAATATTTGAAATTTATTTTCGTCCCAGGATTCAAGCAGATGTGTGAGAAAGGCTGTCTGTCTGGTAGCAGAGTAGCAGGAGTGAGGATGGTTCTGAAGGATGGTGACAATCATATGGTGGACTCCAACGAAATCTCCTTCATCCTCGCGGCACACGGTAAGATGTAAACTAAGTCGTATTTTATGTGACTTTTTTTTTTAGATTCAACATGACTGAACAAAAGAGATTCCGCTTTGGACGTGCACACTGCACACTTGTTGCCACAGGCCACTTATGTATGTTCAATGGTTATCTTTTTTTTTAATTCCAAAAATTAAAGAGTCTCTCTCATATTAAGGGAGATGTATGCTTTGGCAGTCAGGGTGTTGAAGTTGAAAATTCATATTTACTTGGTGGATTTTTTTTTTTTTTTTTACATTACTATACTTCCTATACCTAGGAAAAGGAAAGTAAAAAGTACGATAGTAAAATACCTAAATCTTATGTTTCCGATTTCGTTTCTCAGGTGCCATGAAGCAAGCATACGAAGAGGGTGTATGGCAAATCTTAGAGCCCATCATGTCAGTAGAAATATCCACACCTATTGAGTTCCAAGGCTCCGTGTTAAATCTGGTTACCAAACGGCATGGAATACTCCAGGGAAACGAAGGCAAGGATGATTGGGTCACAATTTATGCAGAGGTAAGCATTTTCTTTCCTTTGAGCCAGCCTAGTTAGCTTGGTTGGTAGCGCGTCTGCCTCGTAAGCGCTAGGCTGCGGGTTCGATTTCCGCCCTGGGCAGATTTTAATTTGAACGGATGTTCTTTATTCTTGGGCTGGCTTTCTAGCTCCTATCCTATCTAAAGGGTGACCCAAAAATTGCAGAAAAATAATTGCACTGTACATATTCTACTGTAGGTACACTGTACATATTTGAACTGGTTAATTTCCAGAGCTTTTTTGACATCTTTAACTTCTATTGTGTTACAGATTCCCCTCAACGACATGTTTGGATTCGCTGGGGACCTACGCTCTAGCACGCAAGGCAAGGGAGAATTCTCCATGGACTACAGCCGATACTCACCTGCCCTCCCTGAAGTACAAGACAGGCTTGTCAACGAATATCAGGAAGCTACGAATCCACAGGCCGCGGCCACTCAGAAGAAAAAGAAGAAGAACTAGAGAGATTTCAACAAGAGGGCGCGGGTTCGATCCTAGCCGAGACGTGGAATTTTTAGGCTGGTCTCACACTGCACGCGTGCACGACTTTCAGTAGAGCTCAAGCGCCTGAAAAACCAAACCCCAAACCTATGAAAATGATACAGAGGCTATAGAGCAGGGTTGGCCACTAACCTTACCTTCGGGAGCCCCAATCCTATAAAGCCGATTCGGGGCGAGCCACGCCGCAGGCGAACTTTTGAAAATTTTGGTCTACAGAATTCTCTATCATTTTCATAGGTTTGGTTTCGCAGGCGACTCGACTAGGCGATATTAGATGTCACGCGTCTAAACTTCTAATGTGAGACGGGCCTCATCATTTATTGGATAATTTGACCACATAATAATTGAGCTCTAAGGTTGTACAACCTCGCCTACTGGTTACCTTCTACTTAAGAGTAGTTAAGAGTCTATGAAAAGATTTAGGAAGAATGCAATATGCAAACCTACAATAACTTCCTTTTTTTCATCTGTACAAAGAAAATTATGTACATAAGTCTGTGATAGTAAAATCGTTTCAGAAAACCAATTTTGTCTCGTCTGTTTTTTTCTCATTCTGTTCTGTAGTGTTTAACTGTTTAATAGACCGTCACACACAGAGCTACTAGGTTCACGAGTTACTAACTCAGTGCGGTGATCCATACATGAGACTATTTCCGCCAAACTGTGTTACGACACAGACCACACGAGTCTAATGTGACAGTTGTTTCATTCCTCTGAAATTGGAAAAAAAAGAAAAAAAAAAACATAGTACAACTTACTGATCACTTCTTCGCGAATGCAGAACCCCTTTTTACTTTCCTTATCCTATATCCTGAAGATCTATAGGAAGGAAAGTAATGTAATCAAGTGAAATTTCCGTCAGTCTTTTGCAGATCATATCTCAATGTTGCCGATCAAACTTGTCATGATGTTCACATGGATCTTCGCAATGTCACTCTTCTGTAATGTTTCCACCTTGTAAGTCCTCGTGTCCAAAATATCATTATCAGCAGTCTCAATATCCATATCCAAACTTTTGGCAATATTGTGACCCCACTTCTCTTCGAAAAGCAAAGCTGAAAGGGGAAAAAAAGAGTACATTTTACAAATAATTAAAAACACCTTGATTAATTGGAAAAAAAAAAGAAGAGTGGACGTGTTTCAGGCAACTTCTATCTAGCTGGACGCTGCTTTATCTAGCTCCTGTACAAGGTCTCCTCCTCACTTACCTTTGTCTGTACAACTCAATATTTGTAAGTCGCTCAAATCCCCAATGAGCTTATTTATTTCTTCCTCTCCACTCTGACAGTATTTGAACAGTTTGATGCGAAGTTTGGTTTCCACTTGCTCAATTAACTTGAGACTCCTGTTCACAATATCCTTGTGCTTCACTGTACAACTCTGCTCTGTTTTTGATGTTGAATCAGATTGTTTCTGAAAACAAAAGTAAGTGTATCTAGCAAATGATACAAGAAGAAGCATGCAAAAGAGGCATTACCTAGGTGTTTTTTTTTTTTTTTTTTTTTTTTTTTTTAAAGAGGGTGTTCCCCCCGCATGCGTTGATCTACTAATAAGATATGGTTTGAGCTCCCTCAGTGCGTATTGGACAATGTGTTCAGTTTTTCCCTTGAAATTGAGACTGAACTTTTCTCGGATCAATTCCCCTGAAATAAATCAGAACAAAAATACCACTGAAATTTCTTCTTCGTTCTTTCTTTTTTAAACCCTTGAAAAATCCCGGGCGAAAAGCGAAATTTCATCAGGATTGACAAACCGTTTGAGAGTTTGTTGAGTGAGAGAGAGAGAGAGAGAGAGAGAGAGCGAGAGAAAGAAACATAGTTCGTACATGCAACAATGAATAAGTCAACAGTAAGTTCTGGCATTTTTTTTAATTATTATTTTATGCCACTGTCTGTCTACATCTACACACTACTCAAAAATCACTTTTCAAATGGAGCAATACCTACTTGACAGCTGTTTTGGTGAGATCACAACAGATCTGGTTTCTCACTCATATTGTTGTAAGCGCTCATTGCACATATCATTGGTGATTTCATGAGGGTGTTAATGTTAGGTACATAATTATATGTCATAGTTTACCTCTCACTTGGTCCACAATCTGCAGCAGATCCTGTTCCTGAATACTTCCCTCTGTACTATACGCCACCAATACATACGCTACCACACATGTTGCCGATACAGGCACATTCAGCGCACAATCAGTACGGATATGATTGTCTATGTCACGTACATCATCAATATCAGTCTCGTCTGGCAACGGGGCAGTGCTGTATTTGATTTCCAGTTCACTCAGAGCGTACGGTGTGGAGAAGTTAATGTGGATGAACCTATCCCAGCTTAACGATACTGGTACGATGTAGATGTCATCTATTGTATAGTTCACATAGTCTGTGTAGAATGGATCAATGGTGGACGAGATGATTGAGTATACACCTCTGTCCGCCTCTATGTGTGTGAGACCCATGAGTGAGAATAGACACCTGAAAGAAAGAAAGAAAAAATATGGGTAAATTAGTGTTAAGCTGTGTTCACACATAGTCGACGCCGTTCACAGCCCCAGAGACAGTTTCAGTTGATCAATGTCAACTGAAACTGTACACTGCCTTGAAAACATGGAATAATCTTGTCGATCAATGGCGTCGACTGTATGTGGACACAACTTTACAGTTAGCAGTTTGCCTTGTAAGCACTAGATTGTGAGTTCGGTTACCGCCCATGGCGAACTTCAACCTAAACAGGTAAGGTCCGTTCCCAGCTGGCATTCTGCTATCCTGTTCTCCTTGTCTCTTTGCTAGTGGGATGATAAGGCCTTAACACTTACAGTTCTCTCTATCAAACATCTTTTTTTTTTCAACTAAATCTAGATTATTCTTAAAAGTAACAGATGAAAATAATAGCCAGTTTATTTGGCTTTGATTGGAAGGTAGAAGGTAGTGTACCACCTGCTTTGTAAGCACAAGGTTATGGGTTCAATTCTCACTTGGGGTGAACCTCTATCAAACATCTTTTTTTTTCAACTAATTCAACTAAATCTAGATTATTCTTAAAAGTAACAGATGAAAATAATAGCCAGCTTATTTGGCTTTGATTGGAAGGTAGAAGGTAGTGTACCACCTGCTTTGTAAGCACAAGGTTATGGGTTCAATTCTCACTTGGGGTGAACAAACTTTAACCTAAACAGGTAAGGTCCGTTCCCAGCTGGCATTCTGCTATCCTGTTCTCCTTGTCTCTTTGCTAGTGGGATGATGCGGCCTTAACACTTACAGTTCTCTCTATCAAACATCTTTTTTTTCAACTAAATCTGGATTATTCTTAAAAGTAACAGATGAAAATAATAGCCAGCTTATTTGGCTTTGATTGGAAGGTAGTGTACCACCTGCTTTGTAAGCACAAGGTTATGGGTTCAATTCTCACTTGGGGTGAACTTTACAGCTGGTTTTCTCCTATCCTGTAGGTACTCCTATAAACTTACCTGGAGTACCAAGGCAGGGCTGGACACCCTATCAGAGGTGGTCGGAGTCCACTGTAGTAGAGGGCAAAGTAAATGCTACACAGGGTTGTAAGATCAGGGCTGGGTGAATCCAAGAAGTAAACAGTGGAGGAACCAGTATCCTGTGCTTGCTGTATGCAGTCTATGTGTTCAGGATGAATCAGAATGCCTTTGTATAGGTAGGAAAATGTCTGGTACATGATCCACGATGTAGCTCTGTTAAAATGGAATGATTTTATTATCATTTATTTTATCAGTGCTCAAAAAAGTTCATGATCACTGAAAAAAAAGTTTGCATTTTTCAGGACTTTGAATTTTTGCCTAGGTTGCCCAAAATTGGTTTTTTTTCTCCATTTTTCAGGACTTTAAATTTTTGTCTATAGAGGTTGCCCAAACTTAATAGTGAGGTTTGTACAAGGATGTAGATCAAGTTCATGCTATTGCAGTACCTATTCAAAAATGCATGTGAACTATTTAGAAGAAAATATCAAAGTAAGAAATAAGGTCAGGGCCAATGCTTACCTCAGAAAATAATACTTAAATGATCCAATTACAGACTTGGGATGAAGTGACTGAATTATTTGTTTGCATGGTTTCTGAAATAATTTATCAAATCAGGACAAAATCATAAAATTGATGTGTGTACTTAGTTTTACTTTTGAGGTTTCAAGTTGATACCTCTTTTTAAGGCTTTCCTTTTAATGACAGGGTTCTCCTGAAAGTGCTTTTAAATGAAACTATTGATTTTTCTTTCACTGTCAGCCTGTAAGATTTGCCACTCTTGCCTATTTTTGATTTGTGGGAAAACACAGACTTTTCTCAACACAGAGTCAATGGTAAATCCATACTATGGGTACCTGTGTTCAACTTACCACTACTTTCATGTTCTTGTAACATTTCTTGTGAAGCAAATCTTTCAGTGTAATAACCTTGAAGGATTCAATGGTATATCCATACTATAGGTACCTGTGTTCAACTTACCACTACTTTCATGTTCTTGTAACATTTCTTGTGAAGCAAATCTTTCAGTGTAATAACCTTGAAGGATTTTTGAAATATACTCTGCAATCAGAAGGTAAAAATATGTTATCTTATATAGGTTAAAAAAAAAAAAAGGTATGTAAATAAATGAAAAAATATATATTGATGTGTAGCTATTTGGGCAGTAATGCCATTTTGAAAGCTGACTAGAACTTTAGGTAACTAAATTGTCTACATCTTCTTCTGATGCCATGTCCACTGCCAAACATTGACAATCATGTTGCTAATTTTTTCTCGATCTCCTGCTGCTCTGAACAACCCAATGCTCAAACACTGATAAAACTCTTTCAAATTCCCTAACCATGATGTTCTCTTTCTTCCTCTTGATCTTCTTCCCACTACCATTTCTTGTAAACTTCTTCTTCTAATGCCATGTCCACTGCCAAACATTGACAATCATGTTGCTAATTTTTTCTTGATCTCCTGCTGCTCTGAACAACCCAATGCTCGAACACTGATAAAACTCTTTCAAATTCCCTAACCATGATGTTCTCTTTCTTCCTCTTGATCTTCTTCCCACTATCATTTCTTGTAAACTTACTAGTAATTTCATACTTATCAAGTTTATTCTTATAGAAATTACAGATATTGTTTCTCACTCACCGTAGTATCGGGGTGACAAGAACTACATGTAGACTTGACGAGAGGTCCTGAGTAGTACAAACTTGATATTGTCAGAGGCTTTTCTTTATGCTGACAAAGTTCAATTACAGATATTGTTTCTCACTCACCGTAGTATCGGGATGACAAGAACTACATGTAGACTTGACGAGAGGTCCTGAGTAGTACAAACTTGATATTGTCAGAGGCTTTTCTTTATGCTGACAAAGTTCTTTCTTCCTCATGCACTCAGTTCTCTTTTCATCATTTTGCTTCTTTAGTTTCCATTCCAAATTTCTAGCAAAGGATGCTAGTTGTATATTCAACGGGTTCGAGGAACTGATCTCCATTCTTCTCTTTCATAAATGTCGCACTTTTCTCTTTAATGTACTCAATAGATGTAATAGGTGAATAGATTACTCTTTAAATTACCCAAAGTAAAGAGCCACTCAGCACTCAGCCACTGTGTAGTGTGTTTGTTCAAAGTGTGTTCCACTTTCCGTTTCAAACTTCTTGGATTTTAAAATTTAAATTTTCGCGGTCGCGCTCATCCTTATCTCTTGAGCAGGGTTGCCAATCCGAATTTCTTCTATCAGAACTACGCACATTGCATAATCTAATTTAAATACCAGACGTTCATACAAAAAAATATATTGGTCCGACGAACGGGCGTCCGTCCAATGCTAATGTGTACGCTACCTACATTAGTCACTAGGGCGGATTTTATCCTTTTTTTATAATGTTCGTTCTTGGAACAGTTAACTTTCTCCTATCCTATCTTCCTTCTCTCTTCGACTTCGCGACGGGCAGCTGCTGACCCGAATATTCTCATCTCATTGGGAATTTCGAGCTGATATTGGTTTTTCTGCCAGTACTGCCAGTTTCGGAACGATAAGACCTTAGCAGTTACAGTTCCCTCTATCAAACCTCTTCAAAAATAGAAAGTAAAAAAATCACTACTTGACTTCGCGACGGGCAGCTGCTGACCCGAATATTCTCATCTCATTGGGAATTTCGAGCTGATATTGGTTTTTCTGCCAGTACTGCCAGAATACAAATATTTTTATTAAACACACAACACCAACACAGCACAACACTGCAAAATAAAACCACGAAACACAGTGAAAATGAACCAACAGACAGCGAAATTTTCATCTACCGACTCAGCTCAATGTGAATTTGAAATTAAGATAGAATATCATGGTCCTCCCTGCCCTGCAGACAGCAAGAATGAGAGGGAATGTCCTGAAAAAACAACGGATTGTTCAACCAACTGTGGATGAACCAACAGACGGCGAAATTTTCACCTGACTCAGCTCAATGTGAATTTGAAATTAAAATAGAATATCATGGTCCTCCCTGCCCTGCAGACAGCAAGAATGAGAGGGAATGTCCTGAAAAAACAACGGATTGTTCAACCAACTGTGGAAACGAATGTAAAGAGGAAGAGAAAAATAATGCACCATGCATCTGTGAAGACCAAATCTCATGTACCTCACATCAAAGTGCGAAATATCGTGGATCTGAATGTCAAAAAGAAAGGATTTGTGAATGCTGCAAACACCAAATATCAGCAATGCACCATGCATCTGTGAAGACCAAATGTCATGTACCTCACATCAAAGTGCGAAATATCGTGGATCTGAATGTCAAAAAGAAAGGATTTGTGAATGCTGCAAACACCAAATATCAGGTAAAAAGAATGATCAATGATCTCTTACCATTATTTATCCCATGGGTTTCCTTCTTCCTTCAAGATTTATTCTGTGAAAACAGTAGGTAGGAGGTACGGATAACATGCAAATCCATGATACGATACTCTAAGAATAATCAATGATCTCTTACCATTATTTTTTATCCCATGGGTTTCCTTCTTCCTTCAAGATTTATTCTGTGAAAACAGTAGGTAGAAGGTACGGATAACATGCAAATCCATGATACGGAAAAACAAACACATCCTCTAATAATATTACGCACATTGCATAATCTACTTTAAATACCAGGCGTTCATACAAATATTTTACTCAGTATTAAAAAAAAAAAAACATGATGTAGGTATGTAGGTACCTACATTCTACTTTTTTCCTTCATCTTCCTCTAGAAAATTTATGCACCAATGCCCACTAGATCACTGAAGTTAAGCAACTTTGTGTATGGTTGGTATCCAGATGGTTGACAATGTGGGCAAAATTAGAGTCCACTCGGTCACGGAAACGAAAGAAGTAACTGATTTACCGAATTGAACGCCTTCAAACAAGTACCTACCTACTAATGATTATAATTTTATTACAGATTCGCAGAACCGGAAGACAATGTCTTGTTTAGATTCTGTAGGTATGTACCTACATTCTACTTTTTTCCTTCATCTTCCTCTAGAAAATTTATGCACCAATGCCCACTAGATCACTGAAGTTAAGCAACTTTGTGTATGGTTGGTATCCAGATGGTTGACAATGTGGGCAAAATTAGAGTCCACTCGGTCACGGAAACGAAAGAAGTAACTGATTTACCGAATCGAACGCCTTCAAACAAGTACCTACCTACTAATGATTATAATTTTATTACAGATTCGCAGAACCGGAAGACAATGTCTTGTTTAGATTCTAAACAAGCACCTACCTACTAATGATTATAATTTTATTACAGATTCGCAGAACCGGAAGACAATGTCTTGTTTAGATTCCCAACGACCAGACTCTTTCTCTTGTTCTGTCCGAACCACTCAACCAAGCCAAGCCTTGGCTTCGACCCCAGTCAAACTGGAATTCCATTGCAAGTTGAGATTCCCACAAGATTCACAGGTAAGATTTGTAGTTTCATACCAATCTCGTGTCAATCTAAAAAGTTCAAGTTTTTTTTTGTGATTTCGTATAGGTAGGTACCTACCTACTTAGGTAGATAATGATCAAAAATATATTACTTTCCTTATTATAGGATACGGAAAGTGAAAAAGAGCAGGACATCTCCCTAGCGTTTTATGGTTTATCAACCTAATGCCTGCTTTGAACTTTCATTTCCAGGAAAAGCAGGAGGAAAATCTTGATTTGTCCCCAATAAAAGAGTCCAAAGTGCCCATAATTTGGCTGCTAGGTAAGACGAATAAGACCAGTCGGAGGTCTTGTCGTCCCGAAATCAAGAAGAAAGACGGGATAGGAGAAAGCCAGTCGTTCCGAGAACGTACCTTTGGGACGATAAGACCTCCAATGTTACAGTTCTCTCAATCAATATTTGTTCACAATCTAGATTTGTCCCCAATAAAGGAGTCCAAAGTGCCCATAATTTGGCTGCTAGGTAAGACGAATTAGACCAGCCGGAGGTCTTGTCTTCCCGAAATCAAGAAGAAAGACAGGATAGGAGAAAGCCAGTCGTTCCGAGAACGTACCTTTGGGACGATAAGACCTCCAATGTTACAGTTCTCTCAATCAATATTTGTTCATTTTTTATTAGCCAGCTTAGATAGCTCGGAGCACAGTCGTCTGCCTTGTAAGCGCTAGGTCGCGGGCTCGATTCCCGCAAATCTAGATTTGTCCCCAATAAAGGAGTCCAAAGTGCCCATAATTTGGCTGCTAGGTAAGACCAATTTAACATGGCTAGAGCTAGAGACCATCACCCCGGTGATGTATAGCAGATACAAAAAGACATCTTTTCTTTATTCTGCTATCGCCATTCGGCGAAAGCTAAAGCCGCTACAACAACAATAACAAGCAATAAGACCAGTCGGAGGTCTTGTCGTCCCGAAATCAAGAAGAAAGACAGGATAGGAGAAAGCCAGTCGTTCCGAGAACGTACCTTTGGGACGATAGGACCTCCATTGTTACAGTTCTCTCATTCTCTCAATCAATCTTTGTTCATTTTTTATTAGCCAGCTTAGATAGCTCGGAGCACAGCCGTCTGCCTTGTAAGCGCTAGGTCGCGGGCTTTATTCCCGCCCGGGGCGGATTTTATTCTGAACGGATAAGGTTCGTTCTCGGAATGGCTGGTTTTCTCCTATATCCTGTCTTCCTTCTCCGATTCCCGCCCGGGGCGGATTTTATTCTGAACGGATAAGGTTCGTTCTCGGAATGGCTGGTTTTCTCCTATATCCTGTCTTCCTTCTCTCTTCGCTTTCGGGACGATAAGACCTTAGCAGTTACAGTTCTCTCTATCAACCTTCTTTTTAAAAATATTATATTTATGTTGTTCTTTAAAAATGTCGAGATATTGACCATTAGACCATTTTCCTACGCGCGTCCCAGTATATTTATTATATTAGTATCTATTTATTTATTTTTTCATCAATTTATTTATTGCCTTTTCTTTAAAGGTAAACCCGGCACGGGAAAAGAAACTCAAGCTCAAAATATACTAAGTAAGTTTCCAGAAGCCATTCACATTTCTACAGGAGACCTGCTGAGGGCTGAGGTTCGAACTGGCAATACCCGAGGTAGAAACATCGAGGCCATTATGAAACAGGGAGGCCTGGTACCAGATGTAAGTAGATTTTATTATTATTTTAGATTTTAATATATAGGGTAAGTGTACCATTTATTCGCCCACCTAAAAAAACCTACCATTTATTGGCCCACCTGCCAACATTTATTTTTCTAATTTTTGTTTTTATGACTACAATTTTTGAATAGCACTGGTTCGCTAGCAGTTTTTAAGCCCTTTCTTTTGATGAAATTGGATCTTGAAAAAGTTCGTCCAGTTCAGACTTATGTGGCGTATGGTACAGGTGGGCCAATAAATGGTACGTTTTTTAGGTGGGCGAATAAATGGTACACTTACCCTAGGTAAGTACATTAGGTATTAGGTATCTACCTATATCGTATCGAATTACCTAGTATCATAATCGCGGAACGCGGAACCCCAAATTTTGTCAGAACTAGTTTTGTTTTACAATTTAGATCAAATAGCTACGGGATATCATGTCCAAGTTATGGGTTCGAACCCCGCGGGCTGTACAAAATTCAAAGTTATTGTCCTGCTTATTACATTCAGATTTTTTTTTTTTTTTTTTTTTTTTTTTTTTTTCTCTTCTACGCTGATGAAATGAAATTTGGAAATGCATGTACACTTATGAG
Organism: Diaphorina citri; assembly: GCF_000475195.1. NCBI lineage: Eukaryota > Metazoa > Arthropoda > Insecta > Hemiptera > Psyllidae > Diaphorina > Diaphorina citri. The sequence goes on from NW_007378833.1 coordinate 36,764, forward strand.
GAGAATGTTTTTATACTGGAACGCAATTTCTACTTGAAAAAATGTTACTGGATTCACTGTCTTTTATAAAATGTCTAACTGAAACTACTGGAACTGACTCTTACCCAAAGTGGGTAACCACGCTCTGCTACCAAACAAGCTGTGGGGTTTTTTGGCCTTCTTCTTCTTCCTAACCCGCCGTTCCCCCAACCCACAACCTGTTAAATTTGAATGGGGAAAAAAGACTAACACTTCGAACTTCTGATTAGAACTTGGAATATTTTTACACATAAAGTTTATTGATATTTTTAGACAGGTTATTTAACAGTTGACAAACAAAGGTCTCTTATTGAAACTTATTAGGTCTTTTCTTATTACAAAGTACTTGGAAAAAATCACTCGGTCTTTCTTCTACTTACTTAATGTCTTCTGCTACACTTTACTTCTGATACACTTCCTACTAATCACTTTCTTCACTACTGCCTTTCAACTACTAAACTTCACTTGTACTATAATTACACCTTCTATGAGATCCCCCTTGCTATATCACCCTCTTCTCTAACTTTGGATCTCACAAAAAACTATAACTAATAACTATCACGACTCTATGGCTACTTGATAGCGACTCTAATGGCTACTTCCTAGCTACTCTAATGGCTGCTACATGGTGACTCTATCGGCTGCTACATAGTGACTCTAAAGGCTACTGCCTAGTGACTAATCTTACATTCCTTCTCTTCCCTGCTTCCCGCATCTCGAAAACTTTCTCCTCTCCCACCTGACCTCAATGACCCAGGCTATTTCGAGCCGCTCCAAATACGATAAACCTGTAATTAAATATTCCTTTTGCGAATCTCCCTTTTTAATTGTTATTAAGGTAAAACACCTAGTCACCGTCTTCGTACCAAAAATCGGCATTTTTTTTATTTAAGCGCCAAAAATAAGGAAACGTGCCATTTTTGCAAGAATGAGAGGGAATGTCCTGAAAAAACAACGGATTGTTCAACCAACTGTGGAAACGAATGTAAAGAGGAAGAGAAAAATAATTATTCGTTCTTTCAGTATTGAATATAGCTTTTTCGACAGTTCAATTTATTGATAGATAATATACTTTAGGGTGGATTTCACAAATGTTTTTTCAGTCCCTATAGAAGCCCTGTTAAGCTAATAGCCTGTTGAGTTCCATTTCATTTGCATAGGCTAAACAGGGCTGTTGAGCTAACAGGCTGTTAGAGGCTAAAAAGAAGGTTGATGAAACCCATCCTTAATTTAATTTACTGAACTGTGTATTAGTAATTGTGTCTAACCTACCGAGCTACCTGGAATTTCCCTCATAATAGTCCCTGTGTTAGTTATTTTCCTCATATTAAGATAATCGTCCCTGTATTAGTTCCACAACTTAAAAGATATCCAAGCACAAGACAACCAACTAGTTGCATTCAGGTACACGGCTTTTTGGCTTTTTTCATGAAGCTACTGCTCACTCCTCACTCTGCACAAGTAAAGTGTTTAGTGATTGCATTGTTTATATTTTTACTTCATGGTTTGTTGTTCACATTATTTTTCAACATATTTGTCAGCTGTAAATTTTGCTTCTGTTCAGTGGGGAGTGAGAAGTCCTTCATGGGCCAAGCTACTGGCAAAAAGTTCAAGCAGCTGATTGTTTATAATTCTTCACATCTAACAATTTCTTCCCGCACATAGCACAGATACCTTTCTTATATGCACAGGCTTGACAATAATGAGATCCAACCTGGTGAACTTTTTGTCGGCAAATCTTGCAAGATTCAAACTTCTGAGTGTAGGGATTAAATCTGGCTTTGCTGGCTGTGAGTGCTTTGTTTTCACCAATTCGTCTGCCTCCACTCTCAATTGTATTTCGTGACCCTGACTTCCAGTTATCTGGAGTGATTACTTTTCCGAGTTTCTTCTCACATTTTGAACATACCATGATGAAGTAAATTTCCTCTGAAATAAGGGGATGAAAAATTGAATAGCTAGATGTCGGGAAAAAGGGTGCATGTTGTTTCCCAAGGTTTTTCAGGAGAACAGTTGAAATACCTAGTATCTATAGACATCCTTGAGCTTTATTTTTCTCTCCGGTTCATAGGTAAATTTCTGTGTACATAGGTTTATCAATTAACTACATTTCTACCTAACATACATAGGTAGGTACACATACCCACATTACTATAATAAGCATAAGTTAAACTGTGTGCAATTAAGCACGCGTTTCTAATATCACATAAAAACTTGAAAGGATTTTTATTAGGTTTGATAGAGGGACTCATTTTCAAAACTAGCCCAAGCCATGTTCTTATGGTGGCTTAAAAGAGTTTGTTTTTGCCCTCCTGTAAAATTTCAAAAATGTGGCTTGCGCCTCTTTGTATTTTTTCTTTCTTTTTTTAAGGCTTTAATGGCGGAATTCTTACACTTAGTGAGCTCTTCCCCTCAACCGGTTTTTGTCAGCTTAATTGCCGACATTGTTAGGGTCGATAGGACTAAACTCACCTCTCATATCGTCAAATCCAAGCACGACATCGTCCACATTGCCTCTCTTGTCCGGCACCTTGATTGTGGTAATAGTGGCTCCATAGTCTATCACCTGAACGCTCATACGTTGAGAGTTAGTCAGGGTAAACCTCCGGACAGGCAGGACCTGACCGTTTGATTCGTTGATACATTCACCGAATTTGTCTTCCATGATGACCACGTCTGGAATCTCTTCCATTTTTGGTTCTTTTGGTACCAGTAGGTTGGTTGTCTTGTGCTTGGATATCTTTTAAGTTGTGGAACTAATACAGGGACGATTATCTTAATATGAGGAAAATAACTAACACAGGGACTATTATGTGACAAGAGAGGCAATGTGGACGATGTCGTGCTTGGGTTTGACGATATGAGAGGTGAGTTTAGTCCTATCGACCCTAACAATGTCGGCAATTAAGCTGATAAAAACCGGTTGGGGGGAAGAGCTCACTAAGTGTGAGAATTCCGCCATTAAAGCCTTAAAAAAAGAAAAAAATACAAAGAGGCGTAAGCCACATTTTTGAAATTTTACAGGAGAGCGAAAACAAACTCTTTTGTACCACCATAAGAACATGGCTTAGGTTAGTTTTGAAAATGAGTCCCTCTATCAAACCTCATAAAAATCCTTTCACGTTTTTATATGATATTAGAAACGCGTGCTTAATTGCACATAGTTTAACTTATGCTTACTATACTCGTAGTAATGTGGGTATGTGTACCTACCTATGTTCATACGAGTATGTTAGGTAGAAATGTAGTTAATTGATAAACCTCTACACGGAAATTTACCTATGAACCGGAGAGAAAAATAAAGTAATAAAAGTTATTTTAGGGGATGTACCTATCTTTGAACCCTGCCCGTACATCATGATTGTAAGAAGTAGGTACCTATTTATTTTATGAGCGATATGGGTGATAATAGTTATTTATCTAATTTTCCCTGTTACCAGGTTACCTGAGTTCAAATAACCCCTACTTTGGATCAACAGTTGGTAGAGTGGCCAACAGAATCGCAGGAGGAAAGTTCACAATCGACAAAGAAAATTTCACGATCAGTCAGAATGTCGATGTCAATCACTTGCATGGAGGATTCAAAGGATTTGATAAGGTTATAGGTGGAACAATTAAAACAATTTTATAGATTACGTAGTTCGGCCATTCACTAGATTTTTTTGACCTTAAGAGCGTACACAAGCCAGAATAAATAAACAACTCTGCAAGGAATTAAACCCCTCGACCTCGGTGTGCTAGCCTAGAACTATCATATCACAGAACAAACACACAAAATACACGTAAAATCGCAAAGGTAAAATTTAGACCTCACATCGTTCGATTAATTAACCCTTTCTGTCTTTACAGGTCATCTGGAGCACATATGTGGACAAAGACAAAGTGGTGATGAGCCATATGAGTCCTGATGGGGACGAAGGTTATCCTGGGGCAGTTATAGCAACGACAACCTTTCAACTGACCTCAGACAATCGCCTCTTCATTACAATGGAAGCTGTGTCCACAAAACCAACCCCGATCAACTTGACCAATCATAGCTATTTTAATCTGGCTGGACATGTAAGTGTAAATGTCTGGATGGAAAACGTTAAACCAAAAGGAAGTAGACCACCTTAGTCTGGCTGGGGGATTTAAACACGGAGTATAAGTACCAGCCTGAATTACCCTTGCTAAATAAATAGCAAAGGTTGAGTGTGAAAGGCATCCACTCGTAAAATTTGTAGCCAAAACCAAATGTCAGCCCAAAGCAATCGCCCTAGTTAGGGCTGATTGAGAGGCTGACGAAAAACGATGATCCCGTCTGTACACGGGAAAAGGCAAAGAAGAACATGCAAGTGTGAAAGAAGATTGCTCACAATGCCAACGTCTATTTTAGGGCCCTATTAGGGGCAATATCATGTTCATCCGACTTTTACAAACAAGAGATAGTTAGTTAAGTAAGATGGTTGGTTGTTTTGTTACTTAGTTTGTTTGATAGAGGTTTAACATCACTGTATTTTTATTGAGCACTGTATGGGCACAAAACAGAGGTTTAACACACCACTAAGGTCTTTGCTGACGGGAATTGTACCCTTCATTCGGCGGCAAGCTACTTCCCTACTTACATTTTGGATCTGAGCAAGCTCTTCAGTTTACTGAACTTAGCATAGATTTCCTGTTTCCCACCTAGAAAGCTACACGTTTTATTTCAGGGAATGGGTTCACAAGGAGCTTTCAATCAGATTGTCAATATTAACGCTGACTATATCACTGAAATGGACGAAAACTTGATAGTTACTGGTGAGTGAGAATCTCTTTTTCCTTTCCTTGGAAGAGGTTTGATAGAGGGAACTGTAATAAGGTCTTATCTGCCCAAAATCGAAGAGAGGAAAACAAGATAGAACAAAGCAACAAAGCCAGCCGTTCCGAGAACGAACGTTTTCTATTTAGGTTAAAGTATGGCGAGGCTGGAATGGAACTCTCTTTAAATGGCAGGCGCGCTGCCTTCCAAGCTAACTAGGCTGTCTGAACTGGTCATGAATTAATTTTGGAGTTCTTAAAAATATTACAGAGAGATACAATCAAAAATTTATTGACGGACTGCCCAGAGTTTGGGTAGCCAAAACGACACAGCATACGCATACAATATGATTCAATTTGATTTCCTACAGGTGAACTGACCCCAGTGGCTAACACTGCTTATGATCTCCGCACACCTAAATTCCTAAGCCATAGTGATAAGTTCAATCTTGAGAGCTAGGACCTACTAAATGTAGGCAGGTCTATATTTAGCCCCCCTAAACCTTCTGGAAGTCCAAATACATTATAACGCGATTTTAAATGACTTTCAGGACATTGTCCGAGAAGTGCTCTATAAAAAGATGCTCCAAGAACTTGCCAAAGCAAAGCTCTTCCTAATTGACGGCTATCCTCGAGATAAAGACCAAGCTGATCAGTTTAGGACCTACTAAATGTAGACAGGGCTATATTTAGCCCCCCTAAACCTTCTGGAAGCCCAAATACATTATAACATGATTTTAAATGACTTTCAGGACATTGTCCGAGAAGTACTCTATAAAAAGATGCTCCAAGAACTTGCCAAAGCAAAGCTCTTCCTAATTGACGGCTATCCTCGAGATAAAGACCAAGCTGATCAGTTTGTAAAAGACGTAAGTTTTAATAAAATTGGGTTTTTCCCCCCAACATTTAACGTTTAAAGTCATTGTATGATTGCTGAAGTTTTTCGTGATTTTACCCTCCAGTCGGAGACAAGCTAAACGCCTACTCACGTAAACCTCAGCCAGCCCGAGTGGGACCGGGAAAAGCCATCAGCACCCGATTGCCCATCTGGTCACCCATTCGGATACGTTGTTCAGTGATCCATTGGAAAGTGGTGCATTCAAAGTGCTATCTCCTACGACTTCAAATAATCTTTTTTTTTTTTAGCCCGAGTGTGACCGGGAAAAGCGCCATCAGCACCCGATTGCCCAGATAGTCACCCATTCGGATACTTTGTAAAATTCAGTGATCCATTTGGGAAGTGGTGCATTCAAAGTGCTATCTCCCACGACTTCAAATGATCTTTTTCATTATTATTATTATTTTCCTTTTAAGCGCTTTAACACTACGGACAGTAGGTCGTTCGCGCTCAAATGATAATAAAGCGCTTTAACTACAATCAAATTATTATTGAAATGTTGAAAAGTGTCAATTTTCTTTTCAGACAAAAGAACCCGCAATAATTTTGTACCTCGATGCACCTGATGATGTCATTCTTGCCAGATTGGTCAAGAGAGGGTTAACTTCTGGAAGACCTGATGACAAGGAAGACGCCATCAAGAAAAGGTTGATCAAAGCCAACGAAAATGATGGTCCGATTTTGCAAGCTTTCAAATCGCATATCGCAAAGGTGAACTTTCTGCACAAACGACGCGAAAGTGTTAAAAGTCCCAATTGACGTTTTGCAGGTCCTAATAGATGACTGCTTCAGACTTTTTGTTTGCATATTATGGTGCTCTATTGACATATAGGCACTTTTTTAAGAGGTTCGATGGAGGAAACTGTAGGTAACTGCCAAGGTCTTATCGTCCCGAAAGCGAAGAGAAAATGGATAGGAGATAGCCAGCCGTTCCGAGAACGAACCTTATCTGTTTATGATAAAAACCGCCTCGGGCGGAAATCGAACCCACGGCCTAGCTCTTACAACGCAAATGCGCTACCCCCAAGCTAAATAGGCGCTGCGTTGGCCGATTTTCTTTTCAGATCAACACGAATAAATCACCCGAAAAAGTTTTTCCAGAAGTAGAAGCCGCTCTCTTGAATATTTTGAAAGCGTTCCTATCTTTATAGATAAGTGGTGTCGGTTGCCAGGCATCGCGACATCGCGTCGGCTAAGATTCGAACCCGCGCATTTCTGATTACCAGACGCGCTGAAATGAACGCGAACGTCAAGAGAGATTCGAACCCGCGCATTTCTAATTACCAGATGCGCTGAAATGAACGCGAACGTCAAGAGTTCGATGCGACGCGTGACAAGACGCCAAGCCTATATTAACACAAATCACAACTAGGCACATTACAACATTATTTCTACTCTGTGTACTTCAGAACCATACGTTTATTTATTCTAATGACTGTACTTAATGTGAGTTAGAGAGCCTATACAGTAAAATGATTCTGTTATCAGTAAAGAACAAGTACCTAGTTTCAGAGAGAAAATGATGGTCCGATTTTGCAAGCTTTCAAATCGCATATCGCAAAGGTGAACTTTCTGCACGAACGACGTGAAAGTGTTAAAAGTCCCAATCGACGTTTTGCAGGTCCCAATAGATGACTGCTTCGGTCTTTTGTTTGCGTATTATGGTGCTCCATTGACATAGGCACTTTTTCAAGAGGTTTGATGGAGGGAACTGTAGGTAACTGTCAAGGTCTTATCGTGCCGAAAGCGAAGAGAAAATGGATAGGAGATAGCCAGCCGTTCCGAGAACGAACCTTTTATCCGTTTATGATAAAAACCGCCTCGGGCGGAAATCGAACCCACGGCCTAGCTCTTACAAGGCAAATGCGCTACCCCCAAGCTAAATAGGCGCTGCGTTGGCCGATTTTCTTTTCAGATCAACACGAATAAATCACCCGAAGAAGTTTTTCCAGAAGTAGAAGCCGCTCTCTTGAATATTTTGAAAGCGTTCCTATCTTTATAGATAAGTGGTGTCGGTTGCCAGGCATCGCGACATCGCGTCGGCTAAGATTCGAACCCGCGCATTTCTGATTACCAGACGCGCTGAAATGAACGCGAACGTCAAGAGTTCGAAGCGACGCGCGACAAGACGCCAAGCCTATATTATCACAAATCACAACTAGGCACATTACAACATTATTTCTACTCTGTGTACTTCAGAACCATACGTTTATTCATTCTAATGACTGTACTTAATGTGAGTTAGAGAGCCTATACAGTAAAATGATTCTGTTATCAGTAAAGAACAAGTACCTAGTTTCAGAGATAGGAAAGTGCTTGTGAATCTTGTGATAACAGAGTACCTTGTGTCCGTCTAATAAGTATTCATAATATTAGTCTTATTGAAAATTAATTAATAAATAATTATTTATCTAGGTTAAGTACCTACCTAGGTACATAATTCAATGTTGTATTTCAATTACGGTCGATTTTTGTTATTATTATTTGCGAGGTGAATCTGAGACTCTATTGGGTACCTACCACCTTATTTTGAATTTATAATTCTATGTATAATCCTCTATTCTATAGGAAGTTAGCAATGAATAAAGTTACCCAGTCTTTTAAGCCACAAGCATGTTAGCAAACACTGAAACATATTATTTATCTTGAAATATGCAACTCTCTATTGTTACCACCTCAAATTGTTGTGGCGCGACGACAAAACAAGAAGTCATTAATCATATTCGTACTTCGTATAGTAATCGGCTATGCATGTATTTGTTTATCAAAACAAACCCACATCGACTCTCAACAACACTTGTAATTTGTAATCAGTTCTCATTCAAGAGTGAAGGTGTCAATATCAATGTCATTCGTTCTTTCAGTATTGAATATAGCTTTTTCGACAGTTCAATTTATCGATAGATAATATACTTTAGGGTGGATTTCACAAATGTTTTTTCAGTCCCTAGAAGGCCTGTTAAGCTAACAGCCTGTTGAGTTCCATTTCATTTGCATAGGCTAAACAGGGCTGTTGAGCTAACAGGCTGTTAGAGGCTAAAAAGAAGGTTGATGAAACCCATCCTTAATTTAATTTACTGAACTGTGTATTGGTAATTGTGTCTAACCTACCGAGCTACCTGGAATTTCCCTCATAATCGTTCCTGTGTTAGTTATTTTCCTCATATTAAGATAATCGTCCCTGTATTAGTTCCACAACTTAAAAGATATCCAAGCACAAGACAACCAACTTTCACTAGATCTAGCATCAAAACGGTGCTAGATTTTTATTTGTTGAATAAAACTGAAAAGTGGGTACCTAGGTACCTACCTACCTACCGTAGGTATTTCTTTCATTATAATAAAAAGAAAAAATACCTATTATTACCTATCTATTAATATTATTATGATTATTTATTTCCTGTACACGATTTAGTAGGTATTTGTAATTTTATTATCAGGAGAACAGTTGAAATACCTAGTATCTATAGACATCCTTGATTTTTTTTAACCATACACCCTTCCTAAAGTTTATAAAATGCAGGAAAAACGATACAAACTTTGTTCTGTATTTCAAAAACCTATTTAAATAATGATAATGGTGAGAGAAGTGTTTTTGGTTGCGCCTAAAAGGTGGAAAAAAGGGTTTTCTTTACGTCACCCATTTGAGCTACAGAGGTCAGTATTTCTTAACTCTGGATTAACTGAAGACTCTCTTACGATCGGACATAATAAGTCTGATAATAAATTAGTATTAGTCCCCGGTAAGTAATGGACGTTTGATAAAAAAAAAAAACCCCAATGGACATTTGGTATGAAAATGATTAAAATATGCTTGTAAGAATGGGCACAGATCTTTTCTATCCCTGGAATTTTCCTTCCACAGAGCTTTGGATCCAGAATCTGGACGCTACATGGAAGTTCACACTGATCAGCCTGCGTACGTATGTATGTATGTATGTACGTGTGTACTACAGGTTTAAATGGGAAAAGGTGGTATACAAAATATCTCAAGAACGGTTTGTCCTAGAGCGATGAAATTTGGTATGCTATCCCGGTATGGTCCAAGGACGCGACTGTAACAATTTGGTAAAAATCGTCACTCATCCAGATATCAACCAAATGTTGCTTCAAACTTCGGACTTAGAAAAATTTTCAAAAAAAAATCAATTTTTTTCATACTTTATGTGATTCCTTATCACACGGGGAGTATTTTAAGATAGGAAATTTTTGGTCGAAAATTGGCCGCCGTAGGCGGTCGATTTTGTACTTTGGAATTTTAAAAAAAAAAATGATTTTTTTTTTTTTGAAAAATTTTCTAAGTCCGAAATTTGAAGCAACATTGACTTTGGTTGATATCTGGATGAGTGACTGTCCGATTTTTACCAAATTGTTACAGTCGCGTCCTTGGACCATACCGGGATAGCATACCAAATTTCATCGCTCTACGACAAACCGTTCTTGAGATATTTTGTTCACAACATTCTACTTTTTCCCATTTAAACCTGTAGTACGTACATACATACATACATACATACATACATACACACATACATACATACATACATACGTACGTACAGACCATGGGCTAAAAACCACTTTTTTGGAATCAGGGACCCCAAAACGGATATTTCCACACATTTCCCGATTTTGAAAATTTGGACCGATTGCAATACTAAAACCTTGTATAGGTTCCCTATACGTAAGGGTAATAGAAAGTAAAAAAAGCTCCTGTTTCACTTAAACCTCAATGTTTCAGAGATCTGTTTTTTTTTTTTTTTTTTTAGGCTTACGTAAGA
>NW_007378833.1:48114-82479 GCF_000475195.1 Diaphorina citri
GCAAAAAGTTCAAGCAGCTGATTGTTTATAATTCTTCACATCTAACAATTTCTTCCCGCACATAGCACAGATACCTTTCTTATATGCACAGGCTTGACAATAATGAGATCCAACCTGGTGAACTTTTTGTCGGCAAATCTTGCAAGATTCAAACTTCTGAGTGTAGGGATTAAATCTGGCTTTGCTGGCTGTGAGTGCTTTGTTTTCACCAATTCGTCTGCCTCCACTCTCAATTGTATTTCGTGACCCTGACTTCCAGTTATCTGGAGTGATTACTTTTCCGAGTTTCTTCTCACATTTTGAACATACCATGATGAAATAAATTTCCTCTGAAATAAGGGGATGAAAAATTGAATAGCTAGATGTCTGGAAAAAGGGTGCATGTTGTTTCCCAAGGTTTTTCAGGAGAACAGTTGAAATACCTAGTATCTATAGACATCCTTGATTTTTTTAACCATACACCCTTCCTAAAGTTTACAAAATGCAGGAAAAACGATACAAACTTTGTTCTGTATTTCAAAAACCTATTTAAATAATGATAATGGTGAGAGAAGTGTTTTTGGTTGTTGTTAGTATAGGTACCTATAGGTATGTTTCTTTAGCATTACTTACCTAATTAAGTGGAAATCTGTACCTAATCATCAATAGGTATCTATGTCACCAACTTTGCTTGACTATGCTTAATTTGTTGGTTTGAAAATATTGAAAATTTGAAAATAAGGTAATTCCTATTCAAAAACTAGAACGTCAAGTTTTTCCATCTTTCCACATTACAAAAATACAAAATTTAAAATTTGAAAATTTGAATATTCCCGCCCACCAAAAGAGTAAATAGCAAACAGTGTTGCCAGATCATGCGGATCAGTTGGAGGCTAGATTTCACTAGATCTAGCATCAAAGCGGTGCTAGATTTTTATTTGTTGAATAATACTGAAAAGTGGGTACCTACCTACCTAGCGTAGGTATTTCTTTTATTATAATAAAAAGAAAAAATACCTATTATATTACCTATCTATTAATATTATTATGATTATTTATTTCCTGTACACGATTTAGTAGGTATTTGTAATTTTATTAATGTAGGTAGGTACCGTAGGTATTTCTTTCATTATAATAAAAAGAAAAAAATACCTATTATTACCTATCTATTAATATTATTATGATTATTTATTTCCTGTACACGATTTAGTAGGTATTTGTAATTTTATTAATGTAGGTAGGTACCTACACTACCTACCTCTTACTAGTCTACTAGGTACCTACCTACCCAGAAATTAACTCAAAAATTTTGAAAAAAAAAAACTACTCACGGCTTAATACTCACCGGCTAACTTCAGGTCCTTCAGGATAAAATATGTTACTCATTTTTGGTGTCAGAACATGACAATAGGTATTGTAGGTATAATATAGGTACCTACCTGAAACGAAAGTTTGAGCAGAAGTGTCACCAAAACTCCCCAAAGAAACAAGAATTTTTTTTTTTTTTTTCAAGTTTTTTTTTTTTTTTTTTCTTTTTATAATATACATATATGTACCTGAAACGAAAGTTTGAGCAGAAGTGTCACCAAAACTCCCCAAAGAAACAAGAAATCATTTTTTTTTCCAAGTTTTTTTTTTTTTTTTTATTATTCATTTTATAATAGGTATTGTAGGTATTATATATATCTATACACCTATACATACGTAGGTATCTAAGTAGGTAAAGAACTCGTTACACACTCTGTTGTATAGTTATAGTTATAAAAGTAAATTTTTGATTTGTCTAATCTATGGCACTAAAAAAACGAACAAAATGATTTCAGTAACTTCCTACTATAAGAGCTACATACCTACTTTGTTAATTGTAATTTAATTAAACATGAAACATTAACATATACCTTGTTCATATAACAATTAAAGCTAAAAATTCCAAACATCCTTATTAGGTAACCTTTGCCATTGCTGACTGTTCCCACATAACAATAAAAAATAATATCAGATTTTATGCACATTCTATAAAGTCTTAATTGTATCTCTTACTTCGCCATTCAAATAAAAAAAGTAGAGCTCACAACTTTCAGGTCTCTCGCACATTCGAAGCGTAATCGGGCGACTTTTAGGTATGTGCGAGAGACCATATTCTCGAAAATCCGATTTAAAATAAAAAGTTCAATCTGTAAAGCAATCTTGGTTCCTGTTACAATAAATTAACATTAACATAAACATATAAAATATATATAACAAATATAAAATAAACAAGAAATATAATGCTGGCACCATGTTCTGTAATTTTTTTGTTAGTTTACCCTACAATCCTACATTTTTAACAATGAGAAGCTAAAAAAGTGATACCTATATATCTAACTAAAAAAATTTTCATATTGAACCTGTTCTATTTTCTTCAATGAAAATACACAAATTCGCAAAACGGGCTCCACCGCACCGATTTTACTACATTTTCTTGTACCGCGCGGGTATTTATAACATGGGTAGTCTTTCCAGAGCTGAGTTTCTTGAGAACCGATTAGTTTCCAGAAATCAACGTACAAAATGTATAAATCTCTTCATGTCTATGTACGAGTTTCACGATATCGTTTCAGTAACAATATTGTTACTTCTGATTATCGACTACAATTTGAGTCATTGACATCTCTGTCGTGCCATTTGTCCCGTTGTATCGCCTCTGTTCTGGTGATGGCACATTGGATTTTGAAATAGGTGAAACTGTGAACGTGGAAGAATAGGAGAATTTAGTATTTTGGTCTGGTTCATCTGGTTTGCGTGATTTTCTTATCTTAGGATCAGGTATATTACTGGTGGAGCGAGGAGATGCATCGCTGGAGGGTGAGCAGCCACTGAACGCTCTAACAGGTATTCTGGAGCCACTGGACTTGCTAGAAATGCTAGGAGATTTTCCTCTTTGAGGAGAATTTCCAGATGGGGAAGGTGACTTGGATGGGATTCTTCTTTTATTTGGCGAAGGACTTTCGCCATTTGTTTTGTACAAGTTGCTGTTAGTGATTTTGTTAGTGGACGTTTTTAGAGCAAGGATTTGTTCGTCTGACAAATTAACATCAGGAGTTGTCCTGTCATTCATGTTGTTTATAAAGGTTTCTGTTTTGGACGGTGAAGTTATTTTGTTTGATTCCATCAATGTTGATTTGGAGAATGAAGATATGCTACCGTTCATAAGTAAGGACTCATCTGTAGTGAAGTAAACTCCATTTTTGAATATTTTACTGTCGTCACACTCCTGTTCAAGTAACGTCATATCTTTGTCTGAAATATCCAAGATTTCATCATTATTTTTATCTTCGTCTACTTTGATTTCTGTAACGTAGGAGTTCATATCAGGAGGAGGCCTACATCCTACAGGTAAAGAAACTAGGCTACAATATGCTGGAAAGTTATGACATGCGGGTTTGTACATACCTGCTCTACAGATGAGCATAAATAGCAACTTATTCACCTAATAAAAGGTACTATCCTGGTACGCTTACCTTTAGCTTATCATCTTCCAGAGTTCGAATGATGGGAGTGCCCTCTGAAACAAAACGGAATAGTTCAAGATGTAGGTAAAAGATATAAATTAAGTACCTACATAGCATAGGTATACTTAATGTAAATATGGGCTGGTTTTTCACAAATGATCCCTGCCCTGAATTTCCAAACATCCCAACTTCTACCCTCATTATTGCCCATTTTTCTTAAGACCGAAGTCCAAAGATATTCGATTCGCCGGGTTCGATTCCCGGCGGGGTCAAGAAATTTGTATCATGCAAATGATTGATTCCGTGACTGGCTGTTGCGGGGCCCCCTCGCAGGAAAATGAGTAGCTATGACATGTAAATGCTCATAGCGACCGGTGCCAGCATGGTAGGTAAACATTGGATGATAGGATTATTGAGATATTGGGAAAAAATCCTATAATGCTGCAGTGAGCACCAAAGTTGTGACAATAACACAAAGAAATTGCATTTACATTTACAATACTATCACTGTAAGGTCTAAGGTCTCACCAAGTTGTAATCTCTTACCTTTGAAGGCGTGATTATCGAAGGCAAACTTGTCTCCCTTCTCTGGATCAGCTGTCACCAAGACCAAGTGTTCTCCTGAAATCAAAGCAAACTTGTCTCCCTTCTCTGGATCAGCTGTCACCAATACCAAGTGTTCTCCTGAAATCAAACAAAACAGGACACATTAACAATTAGGTCTTACACACTCTATTCACTCTTTTATTGAATGTTGTTCCAGTCTCAGAACACCTGACATCGGAATACTTAACCCTCCGAAACCATTGTTCTGGGCCTTGTTTTAGGATTCAAACCCGGACCCTAACGCTTGCTAAGTGAGAGACAAACACCTCTATCACTATACCTACTACCAAAGCAGCAAGGTTCAACAAATTCCCGAGTTTCGCACTCTATAGAATATTTCAGATCATGAATCTCAATAGTCACCTTTTGAGACTGAAGTTCTGGGTTCATTAACTGAAGATAGACCCGTAGAGGCGCAACATTCAGGTACACGGCTTTCTGGCTTTTTTCATGAAGCTACTGCTCACTCCTCACTCTGCACAAGTAAAGTGTATTGATTGCATTGTTTATATTTTTACTTCATGGTTTGTTGTTCACATTATTTTTCAACATATTTGTCAGCTGTAAATTTTGCTTCTGTTGAGTGGGGAGTGAGAAGTCCTTCGTGGGCCAAGCTACTAGCAAAAAGTTCAAGCAGCTGATTGTTTATAATTCTTCACATCTAACAATTTCTTCCCGCACATAGCACAGATACCTTTCTTATATGCACAGTGGGGAGTGAGAAGTCCTTCATGGGCCAAGCTACTGGCAAAAAGTTCAAGCAGCTGATTGTTTATAATTCTTCACATCTAACAATTTCTTCCCGCACATAGCACAGATACCTTTCTTATATGCACAGGCTTGACAATAATGAGATCCAACCTGGTGAACTTTTTGTCGGCAAATCTTGCAAGATTCAAACTTCTGAGTGTAGGGATTAAATCTGGCTTTGCTGGCTGTGAGTGCTTTGTTTTCACCAATTCGTCTGCCTCCACTCTCAATTGTATTTCGTGACCCTGACTTCCAGTTATCTGGAGTGATTACTTTTCCGAGTTTCTTCTCACATTTTGAACATACCATGATGAAGTAAATTTCCTCTGAAATAAGGGGATGAAAAATTGAATAGCTAGATGTCTGGAAAAAGGGTGCATGTTGTTTCCCAATGTTTTGAGCAGTTGAAATACCTAGTATCTATAGACATCCTTGATTTTTTTAACCATACACCCTTCCTAAAGTTTATAAAATGCAGGAAAAACGAAACAAACTTTGTTCTGTATTTCAAAAACCTATTTAAATAATGATAATGGTGAGAGAAGTGTTTTTGGTTGTTGTTAGTAGGTATGTTTCTTTAGCATTACTTACCTAATTAAGTGGAAATCTGTACCTAATCATCAATAGGTATCTATGTCACCAACTTTGCTTGACTATGCTTAATTTGTTGGTTTGAAAATATTGAAAATAAGGTAATAAAGGTAAACTTTTCTATTCAAAAACTAGAACGTCAAGTTTTTCCATCTTTCCACTATCATTACAAAATTTACCATAAGTCACGCTGTCTTGTAGGTAGATACCTATTCTATTTACTAATGCTATTAGCTTACCTATTATACTTCTAATATCCATCATTAGGCAAATTTGACTTCACACTTGATATACTACTTAGGAGGTAATAAAGGTAAACTTTTCTATTCAAAAACTAGAACGTCAAGTTTTTCCATCTTTCCACTATCATTACAAAATTTAAAACTTACTAAAATTTGAATATTCCCGCCCACCAAAAGAGTAAATAGCAAACAGTGTTGCCAAATCATGCGGATCAGTTGGAGGCTAGAGGTCTGTTTTTCATTCCGACGTGGGTGCGATGCGAACCCGACGCGTGTTTTTCATTCCACTTCCCCTACTTTAGCGTCAACTTGTGAGTATCACGCTAGACTTGCCCTCCAAAAATTCTTTCCTGCGATATTAAGTAGGTGACTAAGCAATAGAACAAAAGTTACATCGCAGCATAGAATAAGAGCGATCGTAATAAACTTGAATTTAACCCCTCAGCATAACTCAAACGAGGGTACAAACCTGAGTGAGGTCCGAGATGGATTGACTTCGGAAGAAGGGGTGAATAATTCGTTCGGCAGGTGTGGATGGGGCTTGTTTATGTCGAAGCAGAGTGCTCGGTCTGGAGTTGACTTTGCTTCCATTACTCTCGGTCTCAATTTGTACCTCGTACGGGGAAGCATAACTGAGGATGGTCAAGGCGTCCTCATAGACCATGTGACGGAAACTAATACGTACACTGGTAATCCGGTCTCCTGGAAATAAAGAGAGAAATGATGAGGAATTAAAACCACCTTACTCAAAGCGATCACCTCAATGTTTGGGCTGATTGAAAGGCTGACGAAAACCGCGGACCCCCTCTGTACACGGGAAAACGAATATTAAAACCACCTTACTAGACATAATACAACTTGCCTTAGTGAAAAAGGGTCTCAGACATATTATCATAATTCCATTCTGATTAAAATGAGAATTTCTAGGCACTTAGTGTGCCAGCAATGACCGTCTTTCAATCAAGAGAGTGGAGAGTGTTTTGTTTGTGGTAAAAATGTTATGGTGCATCGAATCATTCGAAACCCATAGGTACCCATTGTAGGTATAGAGTTACATAAGAAATAAGGTAATACCTACAGTGGAAACGATTTTTGGGCTTCCGACTTTCAGTTCGTCCGATATCCCTATTTTGCATTTGATTCATCGGCATCGTTAGAAAAAATTCGAAAGCGATGTAACCGCAAGCATAGAGATTAATGATATCTACTGATGTACTGTACTGATTCGATCTCGCGACTTGACGTGCCGTCTCCTCATGTAACGTGAATCGCGTGAACTTTTGTCGTCAAAAATCTGATCGTTTTTGGGCTTCCGACTTTCAGTTCGTCCGATATCCCTATTTTGCATTTGATTCATCGGCATCGTAGGAAAAATTCGAAAGCGATGTAACCGCAAGCATAGAGATTAATGATACCTATCTACTGATGTACTGTACTGATTCGATCTCGCGACTTGACGTGCCGTCTCATCATGTAACGTGAATCGCATTGTCGGAAAATTTGTCGTCAAAAATATCATCTATATAGAAGTTAGAATGTTTGGCAATAAGTAATTTGGTACCAGTAGCTCACCACTTTACTCTGTCCTATTTATAGTGCAACATCCTATTTGTATACCTCAGATCTCAAAACCATAAGGTGTAAGGTGAAAAGAAGTCTGCAGTCTGCTTGGTCTGATTTCTGACTATCGTCCAAGCCAGACCTGCCTAATAGATAGGTATATCCTACATTGGTAACGAAAGTCAAACACACAGCCATATTATTACACATAGTAGGTATACCTCAGATCTCAAAACCATAAGGTGTAAGGTGAAAAGAAGTCTGCAGTCTGCTTGGTCTGATTTCTGACTATCGTCCAAGTTTGTGTGTTAACCTTGGAATCTTTGTACCTATTTCGTCTTGAAATTTTCAAGTCAGAGTGTAAACTGGTACCAGAAGGGTTCCATACTCTCTCATTATATCAATTGTAATAGCGTCAAAGTCGTCAAACTTTGTAGAGGCGAGGGCCCCGAAATAGGTACTTTGGAATTATATTGTACCAGTTTCAGCTATGCCTAACATAGTGTATAGTTCCGAGAGTTTCGTGCTCAAGGTGACTGCAGTCAGTTAATGATCCGACTGAAATTACTTGTTTGAAAAGTAAAAAAAAGCAATTACCCGACGAAACTTTACCTGCCGAGTTCTGAGACGGTGTACCTAGAATTAGTCGACCTATACCTGCTAATATTCTTTCTAGTTTGTCCTTTTGTATGATTTCTCAGTGTCATCAACATCACTGAAAGTACATACCAACTTTAGCCTTTTGGTTTGGCCTGGCTATTTACAGAGCAATTAGGTAAGTACCACCTACTCATTTATTCAGCCACAAAGGTTAGTATCTCAGAGAGGCAGTGGGTAGGAGTAATTTGGTACAAGTAGCTCACCACTTTACTCTGTCCTATTTATAGTGCAACATCCTATTTTTACCTCAAAGAACAGGTGTGCATGTGCCAATCTACCAATATACTTCTCAATGAGCAGTGAGTACAGAGCAATTAGGTAAGTACCACCTACTCATTTATTCAGCCACAAAGGTTAGTATCTCAGAGAGGTAGTGGGTAGTTTCAGTTCTTTCTTCCATCTTACATCAGATATGTATGTACGTTATGTGATGTTTCGTATATTGAGACATCGCGCTGTGGACATCTTCACGTGTCGAAATCTTATCTTGACGGGCATTTTGAATCAAGACAATGCCGAGAGTAAGATACCATTGTTAAGCGCCCACGTCTCCGCACAATCACAGAGCAATTAGGTAAGTACCACCTACTCATTTATTCAGCCACAAAGGTTAGTATCTCAGAGAGGCAGTGGGTAGTTTTCAGTTCTTTCTTCCATCTTACATCAGATATGTACATTATGTGATGTTTTGTATATTGAGACATCGCGCTGTGGACATCTTCACATGTCGAAATCTTATCTTGACGGGCATTTTGAATCAAGACAATGCCGAGAGTAAGTGAGTAAGATACCATTGTTAAGCGCCCACGTCTCCGCACAATGGGACATGTTGTCTTCTGGATGAACAAAATGTAAGTGTGTTTAGAGGCATGATGGGATGGTAATGATTTGTTGTCCTTTGTTTAATGTTCTCCTGCATGTAGGCTTGTAGTGTTACAACTAGATGTTGTCTTCTGGATGAACAAAATGTGTGTTTAGAGGCATGATGGGATGGTAATGATTTGTTGTCCTTTGTTTAATGTTCTCCTGCATGTAGGCTTGTAGTGTTACAACTAGGCCAAGTGATGTGGGACTGGGGTTTGATGTTATAGATGTTGCTGATGGGTCAACGCAAAGATGGGGAATAATTGTACGAACGAAATTACGAAAAGAACGACGAAGTGTAGAATTTAAGGCGGAGATTTTTCATGTACAATTAAATAACCTCATTGGCCGAGTGAGTGTCACACTAAGCTTGCACGTCGGAGATCCCGGGTTCGAAAATTTTCCTCAACATATACCTAACCCGACATTGTCAAAGGTTTAATCTAAATTATAATAATACAATTTAAAAGTCATGCTCCTAAAATTCGACGGCTATCCCTAAATATGGCTTAACTCCATACACAAAAAGCCCACTCCGAGGCTTAGCTGTAGAGGCAAACAGCCCTAAAGGATGGGTTAAGAAAAGCCTCTACGAATCTACATAATTATGGAATGAACAATACCTAAGGTCTCACACCTTTTTTATACATACAATTAAACTAACGAGTTCCTTTATTGCAGTAGAAAATTCTTAGAAACATTGAGGATAAAATTGCGTGCCCTTGGATTCGAAGCTGTATTCTACACAATATTATTTGAGAGGTAAACAAGCATTCAGACTGATCAGGGCCGTCATGTGATGCGAGTGATGGCTTTGTCAATACATTTCCCTCAAGGGCAGAAAGCGTTACCTACCAAACAAGTAGACACCTAATAAATTACAATAAATAATAACACGTATACATACAATTAAACTAACGAGTTCCTTTAATGCAGTAGAAAATTCTTAGAAACATTGAGGATAAAATTGCGTGCCCTGGGATTCGAAGCTGCGACCTTCTGGTATTCTCCTGATTACCAGCCCTAAGTTCAAGAAAAAAACATCGCACATGGCAAAAGTTAAAATTCGGCCGCGGCACGCACCGCGCCATCACATCGCGTCGGGTGCTTGGGCCAAAGAATTGATACAGAAATCAGTTTCCATTTCTTCTCTATTCAGGCTGATTTGAAGACAAATCTATTCCCAAATCAGGAGGGCTACCCTGTATATTATGATGGATGTTTGAATTAGAACGCTTTACAAATATTAATTAACGCTCATTAAGACAAAAACTCTTTGGCTTCCCCTGCTCACATCGCACATGGCAAAAGTTAAAATTCGGCCGCGGCACGCAGCGCGCCATCACATCGCGCCGGGTACTTGGGCCAAAAAATTGGTACAGAAATCAGTTTCCATTTCTTCTCTATTCAGGCTGATTTGAAGACAAATCTATTCCCAAATCAGGAGGGCTACCCCGTATATATTATGATGGATGTTTGAATTAGAACGCTTTACAAATATTAATTAACGCTCATTAAGACAAAAACTCTTTGGCTTCCCCTGCTCTTCTATACAAGTAATAAGTCATTATCATTATCTATCATTAGGCAGATAAGACTGAGTTATGTACATACGTTTAGAACCAATATGAATGGGCCGAAATTGTATAAAAGTTTTGTTGATTTGGTGGCACCCAATATACGCGGATATAACCGGTTCGAGAAGTTGCCTAGAATCATTCCTAGTCATCATAAAACCGAAATTGTATATCTAAAAGTTTTGTTGATTTGGTGGCACCCAATATACGCGGATATAACCGGTTCGAGAAGTTGCCTAGAATCATTCCTAGTCATCATAAATAATGCCCGGGTTTGATTTTTCGGTCTGACGTTTTGAAAAAAAGGAATTTCGAATAGGCTCTCCTCTGGTTGGGTTGGGAGTCGAAGAATTCAGAAATTAATTATCTCCGTTAGACCTATCCTAGTCCGGGTTTGATTTTTCGGTCTGACGTTTCGAAAAAAAAAAAGGAATTTCGAATAGGCTCTCCTCTGGTTGGGTTGGGAGTCGAAGAATTCAGAAATTAATTATCTCCGTTAGACCTATCCTATATTTCAAACGGACAAGTGAATTTATCTTCGGTAAAACGAGAAGCAGGAGCAAAGACCTGAGCAATCAGGTTGATTTGAGGTTCAAATCTCAGTGTACTTAAGTAACGGGCAACAACCCTTAAAGAATGTGACTGTTAGGAGTGTATAGTAGTGTAGGTATAGGATACTAGTAAAAATCCTAGAAAAAGCATATTATACCTTTATCGATGTCGGTACAAGTTAACAGCCCTATAAGAATGTCAATGTAGAATTGTAGATACCTACTGGTAACAACCCTATAAGAATGTCATTATAGTAACAACCCTATTAAAATAATGTCACTGTAAGTACTAGTAACAACCCTCTAGGAAAAGAATGTTGCTGTAGGCACCAAGTACTGGTAAATAGTGATAGAGTTCAACTCTCAGTGTAATGGGCAACAACCCTAAAAGAATTTGACGGTAGGAGTGTATTACAGTATTAGGTACCTACTTCTAGTACCTAACAAAAACAATCCTAGGAAAATAATGCCTTTATCGATGTCGGTACTAAATAGTATAACAATTAAGATAACAACCCTATAAGAATGTCACTAGGTATAAGTAACAACCCTATAAGAATGTCACTATAGTAAAAATTAAAAACCTATAAGAATGTTATTATAGTAACAACCCTATAAGAATGTCACTATAGTAACAACCCCATTAAAATAATGTCACTGTAAGTACTAGTAACAACCCTCTAGGAAAAGAATGTTGCTGTAGGCACCAAGTACTGGTAAATAGTGATAGGGTACCTACTTCTAGTACCTAACAAAAACAATCCTAGGAAAATAATTCGATGTCGGTACTAAATAGTAACAATTAAGATAACAACCCTATAAGAATGTCACTATAGTAACAACCCCATTAAAATAATGTCACTGAAAGTACTAGTAACAACCCTCTAGGAAAAGAATGTTGCTGTAGGCACCAAGTACTGGTAAATAGTGATAGTAGGTCTACTATCACTAATCAAAAGGCACCTGGTAACCTTTACCACGTCAAGACTTGGGCGGGCGTAGTCTACTTAGATTAATATTCATTCAATTTATTCTAGGTATTTGCGGTAGTTATGTAGGCACGTAATTACCTACCAACTTGCGGTTGTAATATGTACATTGGTAATGAGGTACGATAAAAACAATCTTTTCAAATCCGCGGAAAACTGTTAATGCAAACTTTGAATGGCATAGGTACCTCTCTACGTCTACGTCTCTACTACCTCATAACATAACTACTAACAAGCTTAGCTTGCACTATTTCAACTATTAGAAAGACTTGCACCCCTTGGGGGAAAAATCGCACATCAAAAGCAACCCACGTCCGCGTCGCACGTAGGAACAAAATGACGATCTTTGGCTGAGAGCTTGTTGGCGGATAGTACCTTACAGAGGTTATAGGTTTTCTGTTTTGAAATTATGTAGGTACGTAATTACCTACCAACTTGCGGTTGTAATATGTACATTGGTAATGACGAGGTACGATAAAAAATCTTTTCAAATCCGCGGAAAACTGTTAATGCAAACTTTGAATGGCATAGGGTCCCCTGAATGTAACATTGTAAAAATATAGTAGAAATATCTAATATGTCAATGGGCAACCCAAATTACTAGACAGTTCGTCTATAATAAATGACATGATTATGAATTGATGATACAGACAGACTGTCCTGTCCAATACTCCTATAAACCATCGACTTGCGTACCTATTTGCAAACCCCTCAGATCCTACATCCCGGGTGCTCGGTTCATTTAGGGTCCCCTGAATGTAACATTGTAAAAATATAGTAGAAATATCTAATATGTCAATGGGCAACCCAAATTATATATCTATACACCTATACATACGTAGGTATCTAAGTAGGTAAAGAACTCGTTACACACTCTGTTGTATAGTTATAGTTATAAAAGTAAATTTTTGATTTGTCTAATCTATGGCACTAAAAAAACGAACAAAATGATTTCAGTAACTTCCTACTATAAGAGCTACATACCTACTTTGTTAATTGTAATTTAATTAAACATGAAACATTAACATATACCTTGTTCATATAACAATTAAAGCTAAAAATTCCAAACATCCTTATTAGGTAACCTTTGCCATTGCTGACTGTTCCCACATAACAATAAAAAATAATATCAGATTTTATGCACATTCTATAAAGTCTTAATTGTATCTCTTACTTCGCCATTCAAATAAAAAAAGTAGAGCTCACAACTTTCAGGTCTCTCGCACATTCGAAGCGTAATCGGGCGACTTTTAGGTATGTGCGAGAGACCATATTCTCGAAAATCCGATTTAAAATAAAAAGTTCAATCTGTAAAGCAATCTTGGTTCCTGTAACAATAAATTAACATTAACATAAACATATAAAATATATATAACAAATATAAAATAAACAAGAAATATAATGCTGGCACCATGTTCTGTAATGTGCGAGAGACCATGCATATTCTCGAAAATCCGATTTAAAATAAAAAGTTCAATCTGTAAAGCAATCTTGGTTCCTGTTACAATAAATTAACATTAACATAAACATATAAAATACTAGCTGAATTCCGTCGCTTCGCTCCGGAATCCCGCTAGTTCATCCCGAGGCATGGCCGTACTTGTGGAAAAGGCATGGCCGAACTTGTAGTTATCAAACTAAAAACATAAACGAAACTCAAATATTAGGCGAGCGAGGAATCAGACCAATTAAAATCTCGCATAAATGAGCCTAGCTAGCTTGGAAGGTAGCTTTCTAAGCGCTAGGTTGCGGGTTCGATTCCCGAACCTATCTTAAACAGATAAAGTTTGTTCTCGAGACGGATAGCTTTCCTCCTCCCTGTTCACCTTCTCTGACTTTGGAAAGATAAAATCTTTGTTGTTGTTTCCTCGATATAACCTTATAAACAGAAAGGGGAAAAATGTATTAATTTCTTTTTGTATTTGTGCCAAAAAAATATTTGGTAATTTATGTCAAGGTAGTTAGTTATAATGTTATTTAATTTGATTTATTATTATTATTATTATTATCCTACTATAAGAGCTACATACCTACTTTGTTAATTGTAATTTAATTAAACATGAAACATTAACATATACCTTGTTCATATAACAATTAAAGCTAAAAATTCCAAACATCCTTATTAGGTAACCTTTGCCATTGCTGACTGTTCCCACATAACAATAAAAAATAATATCAGATTTTATGCACATTCTATAAAGTCTTAATTGTATCTCTTACTTCGCCATTCAAATAAAAAAAGTAGAGCTCACAACTTTCAGGTCTCTCGCACATTCGAAGCGTAATCGGGCGACTTTTAGGTATGTGCGAGAGACCATATTCTCGAAAATCCGATTTAAAATAAAAAGTTCAATCTGTAAAGCAATCTTGGTTCCTGTTACAATAAATTAACATTAACATAAACATATAAAATATATATAACAAATATAAAATAAACAAGAAATATAATGCTGGCACCATGTTCTGTAATTTTTTTGTTAGTTTACCCTACAATCCTACATTTTTAACAATGAGAAGCTAAAAAAGTGATACCTATCTAACTAAAAAAAATTTTCATATTGAACCTGTTCTATTTTCTTCAATGAAAATACATAAATTCGCAAAACGGGCTCCACCGCACCGATTTTACTACATTTTCTTGTACCGCGCGGGTATTTATAACATGGGTAGTCTTTCCAGAGCTGAGTTTCTTGAGAACCGATTAGTTTCCAGAAATCAACGTACAAAATGTATAAATCTCTTCATGTCTATGTACGAGTTTCACGATATCGTTTCAGTAACAATATTGTTACTTCTGATTATCGACTACAATTTGAGTCATTGACATCTCTGTCGTGCCATTTGTCCCGTTGTATCGCCTCTGTTCTGGTGATGGCACATTGGATTTTGAAATAGGTGAAACTGTGAACGTGGAAGAATAGGAGAATTTAGTATTTTGGTCTGGTTCATCTGGTTTGCGTGATTTTCTTATCTTAGGATCAGGTATATTACTGGTGGAGCGAGGAGATGCATCGCTGGAGGGTGAGCAGCCACTGAACGCTCTAACAGGTATTCTGGAGCCACTGGACTTGCTAGAAATGCTAGGAGATTTTCCTCTTTGAGGAGAATTTCCAGATGGGGAAGGTGACTTGGATGGGATTCTTCTTTTATTTGGCGAAGGACTTTCGCCATTTGTTTTGTACAAGTTGCTGTTAGTGATTTTGTTAGTGGACGTTTTTAGAGCAAGGATTTGTTCGTCTGACAAATTAACATCAGGAGTTGTCCTGTCATTCATGTTGTTTATAAAGGTTTCTGTTTTGGACGGTGAAGTTATTTTGTTTGATTCCATCAATGTTGATTTGGAGAATGAAGATATGCTACCGTTCATAAGTAAGGACTCATCTGTAGTGAAGTAAACTCCATTTTTGAATATTTTACTGTCGTCACACTCCTGTTCAAGTAACGTCATATCTTTGTCTGAAATATCCAAGATTTCATCATTATTTTTATCTTCGTCTACTTTGATTTCTGTAACGTAGGAGTTCATATTAGGAGGAGGAGAAGTGGGTAGATCAGGAGGTTTGTCTTCAACGCTAATATTGAGTGCGGTCACGTAGGCATCGTTCACATCCAAGTCGTTTTGTTTGGCTTCCACGTTTGCTCCAGAACTTTTGTGCCAAACTCCATTTATTCCCTTGCTAAACTCAGGAGGAGGAGAAGTGGGTAGATCAGGAGGTTTGTCTTCAACGCTAATATTGAGTGCGGTCACGTAAGCATCGTTCACATCCAAGTCGTTTTGTTTGGCTTCCACGTTTGCTCCAGAACTTTTGTGCCAAACTCCATTTATTCCCTTGCTAAACTCACCGTTCATCTCTTTTGAGAAGTCACCAATGATATCTTTTATAAAACTACTATTTTCCACCATTTCTTCTTGGGAGTCTTCTGATTTGCTTTCCTTTTGAACGATAGTTTGATTTTCATTTATTTCAACTGTTTCCACCTTTCTTTTACTCAGTGTTGATCTCTGGGCTGGTCGTGGATTTTCGTGGTCTTTAATTTCGACCGTACTTTTCACCAGAAAGGTTTCGACCGTTGGAAGTTTTTCATTTTCAACATTAATATGTGATATTTCTCGTTCTTCATTTTCAATATTAATATGTGATATTTTTAATGGAGTTGAACTGACAAGCTCTCCATCCGACATATCTGCTAGATCAGGTTTTACTAAAATTTGAATATTCCCGCCCACCAAAAGAGTAAATAGCAAACAGTGTTGCCAGATCATGCGGATCAGTTGGAGGCTAGATTTCACTACCAGCCTGAATTACCCTTGCTAAATAAATAGCAAAGGTTGAGTGTGAAGGGCATCCACTCGTAAAATTTGTAGCCAAAACCAAACGTCAGCCCAAAGCAAAGTTAAGGCTGATTGAGAGGCTGACGAAAAACGATGACCCCGTCTGTACAAAAGAAAAGGTAAAGAAGAAGAACATGCAAGTGTGAAAGAAGATTGCTCACAATGCCAACGTCTATGTTAGGGCCCTATTTGGGGCAATATCATGTTCATCCGACTTTACCAAAAAAGAGATAGTTAGTTAAGTAAGTTGGTTGGTTGTTTTGTTACTTAGTTTGTTTGTTTATTTGATAGAGGTTTAACATCACTGTATTTTTACTGAGAACTGTATGGGCACAATACAGAGGTTTAACACACCACTAAGGTCTTTGCTGACGGGAATTGTACCCTTCATTCGGCGGCAAGCTACTTCCCTACTTACATTTTGGACCTGAGCAAGCTCTTCATTTTACTGAACTTAGCATAGATTTCCTGTTTCCCACCTAGAAAGCTATACGTTTTATTTCAGGGAATGGGTTCAGAAGGAGCTTTCAATCAGATTGTCAATATTAACGCTGACTATATCACTGAAATGGACGAAAACTTGATAGTTACTGGTGAGTGAGAATCCTTGGACCTGAGCAAGCTCTTCAGTTTACTGAACATAGCATAGATTTCCTATTTCCCACCTAGAAAGCTATACGTTTTATTTCAGGGAATCGGTTCAGAAGGAGCTTTCAATCAGATTGTCAATATTAACGCTGACTATATTACTGAAATGGACGAAAACTTGATAGTTACTGGTGAGTGAGAATCTCTTTTTCCTTTCCTTGGAAGAGGTTTGACAGAGGGAACTGTAATAAGGTCTTATCTGCCCAAAATCGAAGAGAGGGAAACAAGATAGAACAAAGCCAGCCGTTCCGAGAACGAACGTTTTCTATTTAGGATAAAGTATGCCGAGGCTGGAATGGAACTCTCTTAAAAGGCAGGCGCACTGCCTTCTAAGCTAACTAGGCTGTCCAAACTGGTCATGAATTAATTTTGGAGTTCTTGAAAATATTACAGAGAGATACAATCAAAAAATTTATTGACGGACTGGCCAAAGTTTGGGTTGCCAAAACGACACAGCATACAATATGATTCAATTTGATTTCCTACAGGTGAACTGACCCCAGTGGCTAACACTGCTTATGATCTCCGCACACCTAAATTCCTGGGCAGTGCTTTGAAGGAGTTGACTGAGCCTGGCTTTGACTTCAACTACTGCCTTAACAAATCTTTACTCGAATCGTCTGGATTTACGTTTGCAGCGAGGTATGTTACATGTAGCTAAATATTGGTATTTGTGAATTACTGAGGGCCGATCTTACCACTGAGAGTTAACACAGTGTCAAGGGTTTTCTTTTCGGCGGGAACGACCTACTGCCCGTAGTGTTAAAGCGCCTAATTATAACAATTAAAGCTAAAAATTCCAAACATCATTATTAGGTAACCTTTGCCATTGCTGACTGTTCCCACATAACAATAAAAAATAATATCAGATTTTATGCACATTCTATAAAGTCTTAACAATTACTAAGAGCCGATCTTACCACTGAGAGTTAACACAGTGTCAAGGGTTTTCTTTTCGGCGGGAACGACCTACTGCCCGTAGTGTTAAAGGGCCTAAAAGGGGGGAAAAAGGGGTTAATTTTACGTCACCCATTTGAGCTACACAGGTCAGTATTTCTGAACTCTGGATTAACTGAAAACTCTCTTTAGTAGGATCGGACATAATAAGTCTAATAATAAATTTGTATTAGTCCGCGGTAAGTAATGGACGTTTGATAAAAAAACCCCCCAATGGACATTTGGTATGAAAATGATTAAAATATGCTTGTAAGAATGGGCAAAGATCTTTTCTATCCCTGGAATTTTCCTTCCACAGAGCTTTGGATCCAGAATCTGGACGCTACATGGAAGTTCACACTGATCAGCCTGGAACTACTAAGAGTCGATCTTATTACTGAGAGTTAATACAGTGTCAAGGGTTTTCTTTTCGGCGGGAACGACCTACTGTCCGTAGTGTTAAAGCGCCTAAAAGGGGGGAAAAAGGGGTTAATTTTACGTCACCCATTTGATTTACACAGGTCAGTATTTCTTAACTCTGGATTAACTGAAAATTCTCTTTAGTACGATCGGACATAATAAGTCTTATAATAAATTAGTATTAGTCCCCGGTAAGTAATGGACGTTTGATAAAAAAAACCCCCCAATGGACATTTGGTATGAAAATGATTAAAATTATGCTTGTAAGAATGGGCACAGATAGATCTTTTCTATCCCTGGAATTTTCCTTCCACAGAGCTTTGGATCCAGAATCTGGACGCTACATGGAAGTTCACACTGATCAGCCTGGAATTCAGTTCTACACAGGCAATTATATTCCCGAAATGTCCGGCAAAAAAGGAGCGACCTATACAAAACACTGTGCCTACTGTTTTGAAACACAAAACTTCCCCAACGCTGTGAACATAGTGAGTTGAACTTTTTCAGACCCATTAAAATCTCGCATAAATTAGCCTAGCTAGCTTGGAAGGTAGCTTTCTAAGCGCTAGGTTGCGGGTTCGATTCCCGAACCTATCTTAAACATATAAAGTTTGTTCTCGAGACGGATAGCTTTCCTCCTCCCTGTTCACCTTCTCTGACTTTGGAAAGATAAAATTTTTGTTGTTGTTTCCTCTATCTATCCTTATAAACAGAAAGGGGAAAAATGTATTTTTTTTTTACTTTCTATTACTACAGTATAGCGGAGCTATACTAGTAATGAAAGTATTGCAATCGGTCCAAATTTTCAAAATCGGCTAAACATATAAAGTTTGTTCTCGAGACGGATAGCTTTCCTCCTCCCTGTTCAACCATCTCTGACTTTGGAAAGATAAAATCTTTGTTGTTGTTTCCTCGATATAACCTTATAAACAGAAACGGGAAAAATGTATTTATTTCTTTTTGTATTTGTGCCACAAAATTATTTGGTAATTTATGTCAAGGTAGTTAGTTATAATGTTATTTAATATGATTTTTTATTAATTTTTTTCAGTCTACATTCCCCAACAGCATCGTTCGTCCTGGGGAAAAATACAAACATGTGGTGTCCTATTCATTTGGAGTTCAGCAGATTTTGTAAATTGTAAACCATATTCTAGTGAGAAACCTATTGGACAAATTAAAAGAATGATACCTACTTAATGGTCATCTAGTTGGTAATAAAACATCCAACCTCAATACCATCCTGACAATAATGAAATCCAGCCAAGTAAAAAAAAAAAAAGATGGACCCTATCATATTGGTGTATATCTACTGTGACAAAATCACTGCTGCTTAGATTGATCAAAAACTACTGTGTTAAGAGTAAAGGGATATACTTGCACATTGAGATCATGTTTGTCATATTTATTCCATTTTTTATTTATATTTAAATTATACTTAATTTTTACTCCTTTTTTTAATTATGTACATAATGTGTATTTGCCCAGTGTAATACTACAACTTTAGATTGTTCCATGGATAATGGTCATCTAGTTGGTAATAAAACATCCAACCTCAATACCATCTTGACAATAATGACAAAGTCACTGCTGCTTAGATTGATCAAAAACTACTGTGTTAAGAGTAAAGGGATTGAGATCATGTTTGTCATTTTTTTCCATTTTTATTTATAATTAAATTATACTTAATTTTTACTCCTTTTTTTAATTATGTACATAATGTGTATTTGCCCAGTGTAATACTACAACTTTAGATTGTTCCTCAGAAAGGTTTCGACCGTTGGAAGTTTTTCATTTTCAACATTAATATGTGATATTTTTCGTTCTTCATTTTCAATATTAATATGTGATATTTTTCGTTCTTCATTTTCAATATTAATATGTGATATTTTTAATGGAGTTGAACTGACAAGCTCTCCATCCGACATATCTGCTAGATCAGGTGAAGACTTTCCACTGTTAGGCGATACCAAACTGTCAGAATCATCTTCAGTTTGTTGAATTGCTTCTTCTAGTGTTCCAAAAAGAGAAGCTTTTTTCAAGTTCGTTAAACCAAGTCCTTCCATTCGGGGCTCTTTTAGAGGAGCCTCATCCAAAGACGTTTCATCTAGAGGTGGGTTAGGCGCTTTTCTCTTCTTGGAATCCCTAGGGATGCCATCAGTAAGTTCTAAGGACATTGCTCGCTCCAACACACTGGCCGGCACTTCTTCATTTGTGATCCTCGATAGATCTCCCAATGATGCTGCTTTTCTATCGGACTCATCAGATATAGGGATATGAGTAGCGTTAAGTTCAATGGTTGTGCTACTACTGTCAGTGCTGCAGTCTGGTTCTGCATGCAGCTCTACATCCGTTGTAAGTGGAGGAGCAGGAGCCTTTCGTTTTGATCTTTTTCCTCCATCCCCTTCAGTAGAACTAAAACTGTCCGTTTTGCTGACCATACTAATGGGACTTGATGCCTCTCGTTGAGCTGCAAATGCTTTCTCCTTGTCCAAGAATGACTTGAGTACATCTTGTGAATTGTTTACAGTCACGTTCATTTCATGAGGAACATGTTGGTTACTTGGGACCATATCAATAACACAAGAGTCCGGTGTATCAACATGTTTAGTGTTTGCTATTTCCAATGAGTTTTGCTTTTTATGATGTGGCTGGTGCAGTTTGTCTTTCAAATTCTGCAAACCTTTTGCTATGATGGATTTGACGTTTGTTGGTGGAGATGGAGTTTTACAATCAGTCTCGTCAGTTGCTTGACATTTGTTGGATAAATCTATCTCATCAAAGACTTCTCTCTCGTTGTGAGACTTTTGTGTTTTGTTATGCTCAATAAGGATGCTGCTGTTATTTTCATTCTCCATAGTAAGAACCACAGGTTGGTTGTTTACTTTGAATTCTTCTGGTTTCATGTCCGGAAGGACGCGGATTCCAAATTTGTGAGCTTTGTCTGGTTTGGAAACTGTATTGCAAGGGGAAATATCTAGGACCGCAGGTTTGGATTCACTTGTCTCGTGAACAGACCTGCCTAATAGATAGGTATATCCTACATTGGTAACGCAAGTCAAACACACAGCCATATTATTACACATAGGTATACCTCAGATCTCAAAACCATAGGGTGTAAGGTGAAAAGAAGTCTGCAGTCTGCTTGGTCTGATTTCTGACTATCGTCCAAGTTTGTGTGTTAACCTTGGAATCTTTGTACCTTATTCGTCTTGAAATTTTCAAGTCAGGGTGTAAACTGGTACCAGAAGGGTTCCATACTCTCTCATTATATCGATTGTAATAGCGTCAAAGTCGTCAAACTTTGTAGAGGCGAGGGCCCCGAAATAGGTACTCTGGAATTATATTGTACCAGTTTCAGCTATGCCTAACATAGTGTCTAGTTCCGAGAGTTTCGTGCTCAAGGTGACTGCAGTCTGTTAATGATCCGACTGAAATTACTAGTTTGAAAAGTAAAAAAAAGCAATTACCCGATGAAACTTTACCTGCCGAGTTCCGAGACGGTGTACCTAGAATTAGTCGACCTATACCTGCTAATATTCTTTTTAGTTTGTCCTTTTGTATGATTTCTCAGTGTCATCAACATCACTGAAAGTACATACCAACTTTAGCCTTTTGGTTTGGCCTGGCTATTTTGGGTTGCACCTACTCAGCCTCGTGAGAGTTGCAAGTTGCAACGTTGTAAGGACAGTTGAGGAGTTGGTTTCTGGATTAAATGCCAGTCAAACGGCAAAGTGACTCTAGTCCCAATTAATCTGACGGTAGCAGAAGGAGGAAAAAAGTGATTTAAGAACGAGGCGATGTTTCAAGAGGCCGTCCTATTAGTAGATGAAGTACAAACCCATACTGTCTCGCAACTGTTTTGAATTTGAATTAAAGAAATTTATTTGTATGAGAGAGAAAAGAGACCACCTTACTAGACATAATACAACTTGCCTTAGTGAAAAAGGGTCTCAGACATATTATCATAATTCCATTCTGATTAAGATGAGAGATGTTGTTCGATAGATTAGAGGTGTATTGTCAGCTCCCATGGCGTAGTGGTCACTGCGGTCGCCTTGCACGCGGGAGACCCGTGTTCGATTCCCGGCGGGGTCAAGAAATTTGTATCATGAAAATGATTGATTCGGTGACTGGCTGTTGCGGGGCCCAGTCAGCCTCGTGAGGAAAATGAGTAGCTATGTAATATAAATGCGCTTAGCGACCGGTGCCAGCATGGTAGGTAATTGGGAGCTGGATTATTGCGATATATGTATTTGGAAAAATCCTACCATGCTGCAGTGAGCACTAAAAGTTGTGAAATAATAACACAAAAAAATATATATATTATTATTATAATATACGATTTCATCTAATTACCCACCTGGTTGGATTCGGCCGGATTCACTAGCAGGACCCCGATGTGACACTTCCTTCACGTAGATGCCATCTCTCATGTTCCCATAGATATTGAACCCAAGTCCTGTAAAGTCGTGGCTCCTCAGAGGTACAATGTTCTTGGCTGGTTCTTGCTGAAATAAGGAAGAACGAAGAAATCATTTAGTTCTTGCTGAAATTAGGAAGAAGAGAACATTTGGCTGTTGCTGAAATTAGGGAGGATACATTTCATAAGATCTGAGCGCACGGCATCCGCAGTGCGCCAGGCCAAGTTCCAGTTAGCACTTTTGTGTATCTTTAATACATGAACCCTTTCAGTAGGTTATCTTTACCGTGAATGCAGGTAGTGAAAATAAATTGATCAAACTCAATAGTTTAGGACTTCAGGGGCTAGTTTCAGGTTCGTGGTTTGAGCCTAAAGTCTAGTCATGGACTTGAGCACTTACCCCAATACAAGAATCATCAAGAGATTTCGTTTTGGCATTTTCATTCTGAGCGGACACGAATTCGGGCCATTTGATTCCCTGAAACACAAATCAAAGAATTGACATAAAAACACGGCGTTAACACCGATAGAACGTGGGAGTGCATCACCTACATCCTTCGTTACACACTCTGTTGTATTTTGTATAGTTATAACTGTTATAAAAGTAAATTTTTGATTTGTCTAATCTATGGCACTAAAAAAACGAACAAAATGATTTCAGTAACTTCTTACTATAAGAGCTACATACCTACTTTGTTAATTGTAATTTAATTAAACATGAAACATTAACATATACCTTGTTCATATAACAATTAAAGCTAAAAATTCCAAACATCCTTATTAGGTAACCTTTGCCATTGCTGACTGTTCCCACATAACAATAAAAAATAATATCAGATTTTATGCACATTCTATAAAGTCTTAATTGTATCTCTTACTTCGCCATTCAAATAAAAAAAGTAGAGCTCACAACTTTCAGGTCTCTCGCACATTCGAAGCGTAATCGGGCGACTTTTAGGTATGTGCGAGAGACCATATTCTCGAAAATCCGATTTAAAATAAAAAGTTCAATCTGTAAAGCAATCTTGGTTCCTGTTACAATAAATTAACATTAACATAAACATATAAAATACTAGCTGAATTCCGTCGCTTCGCTCCGGAATCCCGCTAGTTCATCCCGAGGCATGGCCGTACTTGTGGAAAAGGCATGGCCGAACTTGTAGTTATCAAACTAAAAACATAAACGAAACTCAAATATTAGGCGAGCGAGGAAAAGTTTTCTCTCCCGCAGTCTCTGCACTCTGTGTATTTCTTATGGTGATTTTAGCGATCAAAAATTGATCATATCTCAGGACCGGTTTAGATTTTCGCAAAATCCTTTCTTATTGCACACCCAGACCATAAAAGGAATATTCCTACCAAATTTAAGCTTTCTAGGTGTTGTGGTTCTCGAGATAGAACGATCAGTGTGTGAACTATGAAATGTGAATGAGTGAATGGATCTCGTTCTTATAATATAAGAAGAACAAGATCCATTCACTCATTCACATTTCACACACTGATCACTCTATCTCCAGAACCACAACACCTAGAAAGCTGAAATTTGATAGGAATATTCCTTTTATGGTCTAGGTGTGCAACAAGAAAGGATTTTGCGAAAATCTAAACCGATCCTGAGATATGATCAATCTTATATTATAAGAACAAGATCCATTCACTCATTCACATTTCATAGTTCACACACTGAATAATGCTGCAGTGAGCACCAAAGTTGTGACATAATAACACAAAGAAATTGCATTTACATTTACAATACCTTTGAAGGCGTGATTATCGAAGGCAAACTTGTCTCCCTTCTCTGGATCAGCTGTCACCAAGACCAAGTGTTCTCCTGAAATCAAACAAAACAGGACACATTAACAATTAGGTCTTACACACTCTATTCACTCTTTTATTGAATGTTCCAGTCTCAGAACACCTGACATCGGAATACTTAACCCTCCTAAACCATTGTTCTGGGCCTTGTTTTAGGATTCTCAAACCCGGGCCCTAACGCTTGCTAGGCGAGAGACAAACACCTCTATCACTATACCTACTACCAAAGCAGCAAGGTTCAACAAATTCCCGAGTTTCGCATCTATAGAATATTTCAGATCATGAATCTCAATAGTCACCTTTTGAGACTGAAGTTCTGGGTTCATTAACTGAAGATAGAACCGTAGAGGCGCAAGTTAATTATAAATTCATAACATATCCTCTCCTTCTCAATCAAAATAATAATTTCATAGACCCAAGGTTATACGGCATTGTTGAAGACATGAGATCTCCGGTGTTCTTCTCTTTGTTTCTTTTTATTCGTACCTATGGCAAAGGAATTCGATGAATCGAACCAAGCTGAAGTTAAAATTGAGAAAAGAGTTCCAAGTCAACAAGAAACACAACAAGCATCAAGATACAAGAAATGGCCAGAAGGACAGTTCTCTAGATATCTATCTTAAGCTTAAGTCTAGCGCGGTGATAACGATTTATATGTATACCTCTACTGAACTGATGTGTTATTTATTTAAACCATTTGTTGTGTTGTGTGCTAGCTTTCTAGCTGTGATTTCTAAACCAGGAATAACCAAGGCCTGCGACTATACTTTCATGTTGAAATCAATGTTGACTTCTAATAAGCATGCTAAGCTGATATTGTTTGGGCAATATACCTCTACTGAACTGATATGTTATTTATTTAAATCATTTATTGTGTTGTGTGCTAGCTTTCTAGCTGTGATTTCTAAATCAGGAATAACCAAGGCCTGCGACTATACTTTCATGTTGAAATCAATGTTGACTTCTAATAAGCATGCTAAGCTGATATTGTTTGGGCACACTTGCAGAGGATACGTTGACACATTCGGACACATTGCACCGTCCAAAATTTATTCCAACGTGAGACTGTAGAGTAGAGTGTAGACCCAGGAACCCTACAATCCCAATCTCGTATGCACATAACTAACTATATTACCTATTTTTGAATAGGAAAAGTGAGTTCGTGCAGAGGATACGTTGACACATTCGGACACATTGCACCGTCCAAAATTTATTCCAACATGAGACTGTAGACTGTAGAGCAGAGTGTAGACCCAGGAACCCTACAATCCCAATCTCGTATGCACATAACTAACTATATTACCTATTTTTGAATAGGAAAAGTGAGTTCGTAGAGTGTGTAGACCCAGGAACCCTACAATCCCAATCTCGTATGCACATAACTAACTATATTACCTATTTTTGAATAGGAAAAGTGAGTTCTATGTTTGAACCCGACACTCGATCTTACATTTAGCAGAAGATTACCAAAGTACGGATACCATCTTGGAAATTCAGAAGCGGTCATTCAATTAATTTGGCAGGGAACCAAAAACATTCGAAAACAGAATTCTCTTAATGAATATGTAGGAGATATACCTAACAAACCAATCCTACCAGACCTGCCTAATAGATAGGTATATCCTACATTGGTAACGAAAGTCAAACACACAGCCATATTATTACACATAGTAGGTATACCTCAGATCTCAAAACCATAAGGTGTAAGGTGAAAAGAAGTCTGCAGTCTGCTTGGTCTGATTTCTGACTATCGTCCAAGTTTGTGTGTTAACCTTGGAATCTTTGTACCTATTTCGTCTTGAAATTTTCAAGTCAGAGTGTAAACTGGTACCAGAAGGGTTCCATACTCTCTCATTATATCAATTGTAATAGCGTCAAAGTCGTCAAACTTTGTAGAGGCGAGGGCCCCGAAATAGGTACTCTGGAATTATATTGTACCAGTTTCAGCTATGCCTAACATAGTGTCTAGTTCCGAGAGTTTCGTGCTCAAGGTGACTGCAGTCAGTTAATGATCCGACTGAAATTACTTGTGTGAAAAGTAAAAAAAGCAATTACCCGACGAAACTTACCTGCCGAGTTCTGAGACGGTGTACCTAGAATTAGTCGACCTATACCTGCTAATATTCTTTCTAGTTTGTCCTTTTGTATGATTTCTCAGTGTCATCAACATCACTGAAAGTACATACCAACTTTAGCCTTTTGGTTTGGCCTGGCTATTTTGGGTTGCACCTACTCAGCCTCGTGAGAGTTGCAAGTTGCAACGTTGTAAGGACAGTTGAGGAGTTGGTTTCTGGATTAAATGCCAGTCAAACGGCAAAGTGACTCTAGTCCCAATTAATCTGACGGTAGCAGAAGGAGGAAAAAAGTGATTTAAGAACGAGGTGATGTTTCAAGAGGCCGTCCTATTAGTATAGATGAAGTACAAACCCATACTGTCTCGCAACTGTTTTGAATTTGAATTAAAGAAATTTATTTGTATGAGAGAGAAAAGAGAAGAGGTTAACAAATGTACAAGTATTAATTATTGTAGATACAAGTGTAATAAGTATCCACAGAGAAAGTGTAGGACGTGTATAAGGATAGGTATAATGCTTTCATATTCCATTGATAGTCGAGTAAACATAGGCTAACATAATCCTTTTATTTACATTTTGATACTAAGATCCTATTTCTTTACACACTCCACGGACCTAATGATCCATAAGTCACGCTGTCTTGTAGGTAGATACCTATTTACTAATGCTATTAGCTTACCTATTATACTTCTAATATCCATCATTAGGCAAATTTGACTTCACACTTGATATACTACTTAGGTAATCTTAGGCATTCTAGGATTTCTAGGCACTTAGTGTGCCAGCAATGACCGTCTTTCAATCAAGAGAGTGGAGAGTGTTTTGTTTGTGGTAAAAATGTTATGGTGCATCGAATCATTCGAAACCCATAGGTACCCATTGTAGGTATAGAGTTACATAAGAAATAAGGTAATACCTACAGTGGAAACGGTTTTTGGGCTTCCGACTTTCAGTTCGTCCGATATCCCTATTTTGCATTTGATTCATCGGCATCGTAGGAAAAATTCGAAAGCGATGTAACCGCAAGCATAGAGATTAATGATATCTATACATTTACTGTTCAGTACTGTACTGATTCGATCTCGCGACTTGACGTGCCGTCTCCTCATGTAACGTGAATCGCGTGAACTTTTGTCGTCAAAAATCTGATCTACATAGAAGTTAGAATGTTTGGCAATAAGTAATTTGGTACCAGTAGCTCACCACTTTACTCTGTCCTATTTATAGTGCAACATCCTATTTTTACCTCAAAGAACAGGTGTGCATGTGCCAATCTACCAATATACTTCTCAATGAGCAGTGAGCACAGAGCAATTAGGTAAGTACCACCTACTCATTTATTCAGCCACAAAGGTTAGTATCTCAGAGAGGCAGTGGGTAGTTTTCAGTTCTTTCTTCCATCTTACATCAGATATGTACGTTATGTGATGTTTCGTATATTGAGACATCGCGCTGTGGACATCTTCACATGTCGAAATCTTATCTTGACGGGCATTTTGAATCAAGACAATGCCGAGAGTAAGATACCATTGTTAAGCGCCCACGTCTCCGCACAATGGGACATGTTGTCTTCTGGATGAACAAAATGTGTGTTTAGAGGCATGATGGGATGGTAATGATTTGTTGTCCTTTGTTTAATGTTCTCCTGCATGTAGGCTTGTAGTGTTACAACTAGGCCAAGTGATGTGGGACTGGGGTTTGATGTTAGATGTTGCTCTGATGGATCAACGCAAAGATGGGGAATAATTGTACGAACGAAATTACGAAAAGAACGTC
Organism: Diaphorina citri; assembly: GCF_000475195.1. NCBI lineage: Eukaryota > Metazoa > Arthropoda > Insecta > Hemiptera > Psyllidae > Diaphorina > Diaphorina citri. The sequence continues at coordinate 76,401 of NW_007378833.1, forward strand.
GAAGTGTAGAATTTAAGGCGGGGATTTTTCATGTACAATTAAATAACCTCATTGGCCGAGTGAGTGTCACACTAAGCTTGCACGTCGGAGATCCCGGGTTCGAAATTTTTCGGCTCTGAGTTTGGAGTTCGGGGTGCACTTGGTATGTAGATCTTTGGCATACGATTGTTTCGATCCCAGCCAATCCGTCCAAGAGTAGTCTAAACCTCTAAACAATTAAAACGGGACTGTCCAGTCCGGAAATCCTCCTTTATCAATATGCAAGGACCAACTCGTGAGTCTAGAGTTGCAGATATTAACTCTCTCCTTAAGTGATACCTGTAAGATAGCCGATGGCCCTTCTTCTACGGCTTACACCAATACCAGCTGAGACGTAACTGATAGGACGATAGGTCACTGTATTTGGACTCCTTTATATGTTCATATCATATGAGTTCATTTTTGAAGCCGCTCAAGACCGGTGGTTGACAGGCTGCTAATCTGACTTCACGGTATAGCCGGTCCAAAGCCGGCCACTCACGTGGACGATAGGTCACTGTATTTGGACTCCTTTATATGTTCATATCATATGAGTTCATTTTTGAAGCCGCTCAAGACCGGTGGTTGACAGACTGTTAATCTGACTTCACGGTATAGCCGGTCCAAAGCCGGCCACTCACGCTCAGACCGTCTGGCAGACCTCGGACGGTCTGAGCTTGGCCGGCATAAGGGGACCAAAGATTCCATGTGTTAGGAACTTATCGGGATGCCAAGTTGACTTGAGCTGAACAAGAGCTATTATGTATCTACCTATGTATAGGAGTATATGTACAAAATACATATATTATGTACTCTACTCATATGTATATGTTGTACAGGTACAGGGTGATTGAATATAGTCAACAATCTCGGAACACCACCTGTTACGCAGAGAGCGGATGGGTCACAAATTCGTAATCGGTTTGTAGAAAGAACTGACTTTGTAGGTACAATGTATTAGAGCCAGAGGCGAGCTGGGGTCACGTAAAGTAGGAGCGCCACGGGCGAGGTGAAAGGAATTTAAAAAGTAAAAGAAGAGGTTCTAGGTAGCAGTTGCATTATTTCCTCTCGGACTTTAGAATCTTTGGATATTAATATAAAATATGTTATGCAGTTTCATATGGAGCTACAAGTTAGGGAATCCTCAATTGAGATTTCAAAGTTGGGCCTCCTGGGGACCAAATAGTGTGAATCACTTAGCCACCCCCGCAGCCCCTGTTGCACAAGTGGGCCCCATAGTCAATCGTATTTCCCGATTCCATTTGGTCCTGAGAAAACTCAGCTTTTCGTAAAATCCCGAACACCTTTTCTACGTCTGTACGAACAAAATGCGTATTTTCCCTCCAAGCCCATGTTTTCGCGCTCATATTTGAAGTGACGCACCTTACGTGAAAAGAGCACACAAAACCTTGAGATAAGTAATGACTATTTGATTAATGATAAAGAATAAATTTCTGGTGAGGCTGAGAGTCTCTTCACATTTTTGCGGGTAGGCTTTGGGTATTGTTCGCCATAAGTATCAGATATTACTTATTCGACAAATCTTGAAGTCCAACCTTCAAGTTCTGACTTTTGAATTGGGATTCAGTGAATCCGATTCACTGAAATGTGTGGGCTGTTTAGCTTCAGAGCCAGAATTTAATAAGTGATACGTAATGAAAATTAAGAAGAAATTTTAATAGTGTAATACTTAGGAGCCCTATTTGTCTTTATCAAACACAATCAAATTGAACGTTGTAGATTTTATAAGGTACACACCTGTACTGTTTACCTTTTTAAACGTCAGGTTTGTTTGGTGGAAATGGAATCTGTAGAATTAAACATAGTGACGAATGATTGGAAGCAGAATGTGAGTGACAAGATGGAGCTTGGTAACATTGGCGATATGAGCAATGGTATTGAAAATACGGAGATGCAAACCAATGGTAGCGGATCGAATAATCAACTAGAAAATGAAAAGAAACAAGCTGAAGAAACCGCAACAAATAAGGACCGTCCTGAAAGTTCAACGAAAACCATACAGAAACTGAAATTATCTTGGGCGAAAGGAACTAAGAATCTCAGCAGGCAAACGGCGAGCCTTTTCAATACGGTTGAAACATGGACGACACACATTATCAAACACGACAAGATGGAGGATCAAGCTGAGGTTGACAAGTACTTTGGAATCATTGAGAAGAAAGGTAACTTGGCGCAGAAAATGAAAACCTTGTTGAAAATTTGTGACGAAGAGAAAAGCAAAGAAGATGAGCATGTGACAGTTGCTGATACAGACGTGCACAAGGAAGATTTGTAAATTCTGATAACTATTTTATTAAAATTATATTGAACCGTTTTATCTATTGACATGAAACATCTGTTCTCTATGGAGAAGTAGATTAGTTATCTAACACACAATCTCATACAAGGTGATTAGGATTAGGTCAAGCTTACCTATTATACTTCTAATATCCATCATTAGGCAAATTTGACTTCACACTTGATATACTACTTAGGTAATCTTAGGCATTCTAGGCACTTAGTGTGCCAGCAATGACCGTCTTTCAATCAAGAGAGTGGAGAGTGTTTTGTTTGTGCTAAAAATGTTATGGTGCATCGAATCATTCGAAACCCATAGGTACCTATTGTAGGTATAGAGTTACATAAGAAATAAGGTAATACCTACAGTGGAAACGATTTTTGGGCTTCCGACTTTCAGTTCGTCCGATATCCCTATTTTGCATTTGATTCATCGGCATCGTCAGGAAAAATTCGAAAGCGATGTAACCGCAAGCATAGAGATTAATGATATCTATACATGTACTGTTCAGTACTGTACTGATTCGATCTCGCGACTTGACGTGCCGTCTCCTCATGTAACGTGAATCGCGTGAACTTTTGTCGTCAAAAATCTGATCTACATTAGGTCAATACTAGCATCATCAATAACCAATATGACTGGATTGGTATCTCTAGCATCTACATCTCCGTTAGTTGATCCTAAGATGAGCAGGAAGTTGTGAGAGGAGTAAGGTTCAAATCAGCAGGGGATGTACGGTACAGTGTACATTGAGTTACACAACAACCCAATCACATTCCTAGATAAAACGACAAATAGCTCTATCGTGACTGCATCTGGTATTCTCGTAATAGGAATCTACCAAATGCTGCTCCGTGGATCTTCCTGTACCCAAATTAGGTCAATACTAGCATCATCAATAACCAATATGACTGGATTGGTATCTCTAGCATCTACATCTCCGTTAGTTGATCCTAAGATGAACAGGAAGTTGTGAGAGGAGTAAGGTTCAAATCAGCAGGGGATGTACGGTAGAGTGTACATTGAGTTACACAACAACCCAATCACATTCCTAGATAAAACGACAAATAGCTGTATCGTGACTGCATCTGGTATTCTCGTAATAGGAATCTACCAAATGCTGCTCCATGGATCTTCCTGTACCCAGTGGAGCCCCGAACTGGTTTGGTAGTCTACCTTTTTGCAAAATTTTCCTTTTTGTTCCAAACATTTTGGAGCCAAATTCTTGTAGGTATAGCCCTGGTATTGGGCCAGGTATATCTATGTACCTGCGATACCTCGCCTATCTATAGAGATAACAATGTACGTGAAGTAATGACGATAAACATCAGATAATGTCGCATCGACCTGCAACGTAGATAGGAGGTACTGCCTACATACCTACTTATCTTTGACATTAATTCTCCTTCCTTGTTGAGACTGTGGAGTTTACTGGGTACATTACATGGGGAACTATAAACATTAAACACACATCTGAAAGTACTCGTACCTATGTATGGGTAATCAGATTATCAGAACCTTTGTGTACCTAACCACACGGCACATTACAACTGCATACCTCAAGCATAACTGAACAGACATTTATGTAATGTAAACCGTTTTCGGCTCTGAGTTTGGAGTTCGGGGTGCACTTGGTATGTAGATCTTTGGCATACGATTGTTTCGATCTAAGCCAATCCGTCCAAGAGTAGTCTAAACCTCTAAACAATTAAAACGGGACTGTCCAGTCCGGAAATCCTCCTTTATCAATATGCAAGGACCAACTCGTGAGTCTAGAGTTGCAGATATTAACTCTCTCCTTAAGTGATACCTGATAAGAGATGGCAAGGTATGAGAATGAGCATGACTGGCGAAATACCGTAAGACAAATCGATTTGGAATATTCTGCGACACAAATGACACACATAAGCGTACACGTAGTACGCTCGTATGTGCTAGGTGCTGTGTGTTTCCTTTCTAGGGTGTTCGGAAACTGATATCCGATTGGATAAGTGATACTGGGTTAGAAAAGTAATAAAATCGAAGCATCTGCACAGTGCACACCTAATCGAGGACTTGGAACCTCCACGTGGTTGACATTTTTTTTAAATTTTCCAAAATCCATTTTTATCTCCATGAACTTTCTGTTGTTCAAAAATGATGTACGCGTGTAACAATAATAGCTAAGTACTTAAACAAACCTTTCCGTTTAAAATTGCGAAATGGCTCTCTTTTGGCCGTAAAGACGCCTCGCCGCCGCTGGTCGAGTCGAAAATAACTATGACCAATAGATTGACCATGTGTTGGTCTTTTCCTAGTCACAAATCTTTACATAGTTTAACAATTTTATTCTCGGCATTTCAAAAGTTAGAAGAGAAGGAGAAAGGTTTCATTCTGAAATGGGACATGCTGTCAGTATTCACTATATCCACCTTATCTGATCTCCCATGGTCTCATCAATGCAATTCCCTGATTATGAAAATCAAAGAAGACTCTATCAAGAGTGTCAAGATAATTCAACGATTTGCTTCGCAATTTGAATTTAAATAGAAAGTTGGCTCTGTGTGGATGTTTGTCTGCTGGTAGAGCCATTATGTTGCAGTTTCAAGTGGTCAGGTAACATGGAGATAAAATGCCCTCGAGCCGATGAAAACTATCCGAGAAAGAATGTGATGTTGGCCTCAAAAATAACTTTTAATAACTTTCATCATATATTATTATGTACGTACCTGTTCTCTTCAGTTCTAATAGACTTCTAATGGGTACTCAACTTGGAAACTACGGGAGTACGTAGTGGCTCTTGGAAGCAATCTGATTTGTTTATTTCAATATTTTCAGCCTATCACAGATTGCTTAACGTAAAAGGCTGATAACTTTCTTATTTAGGTACTCGAATTTAAGTTTTCTTCCTTACTCGAAATTTTGCGAAATCAATTCCCTCTGCACTCTGCACACTGTATCACTGTTTATTAGGTACATACCATATTGTATGTACAATAATTGTACATAGGTAGATGGTATATCTAGGTACAATCATACAATCTACAATTCTACACAATATTATTTGGAGAGGTAAACAAGCATTCAGACTGATCAGGGCCGTCATGTGATGCGAGTGATGGCTTTGTCAATACATTTCCCTCAAGGGCAGAAAGCGTTACCTACCAAACAAGTAGACACCTAATAAATTACAATAAATAATAACACTTATACATACAATTAAACTAACGAGTTCCTTTATTGCAGTAGAAAATTCTTAGAAACATTGAGGATAAAATTGCGTGCCCTGGGATTCGAAGCTGCGACCTTCTGGTATTCTCCTGATTACCAGCCCTAAGTTCAAGAAAAAAACATCGCACATGGCAAAAGTTAAAATTCGGCCGCGGCACGCACCGCGCCATCACATCGCGTCGGGTGCTTGGGCCAAAGAATTGATACAGAAATCAGTTTCCATTTCTTCTCTATTCAGGCTGATTTGAAGACAAATCTATTCCCAAATCAGGAGGGCTACCCCGTATATTATGATGGATGTTTGAATTAGAACGCTTTACAAATATTAATTAACGCTCATTAAGACAAAAACTCTTTGGCTTCCCCTGCTCTTCTATACAAGTAATAAGTCATTATCTATCATTAGGCAGATAAGACTGAGTTATGTTTATGTACATACGTTTAGAACCAATATGAATGGACCGAAATTGTATAAAAAGTTTTGTTGATTTGGTGGCACCCAATATACGCGGATATAACCGGTTCGAGAAGTTGCCTAGAATCATTCCTAGT
>NW_007378834.1:0-15536 GCF_000475195.1 Diaphorina citri
AGTAATGTAATCGGGTCAAATTTTCGATGGTCAGTTTTTAGTGCCAAAACAGGTTTTGAGGTCCCTAGAGCCTAAATCTAAAGTTTCGGCCATTGGTCCGTGTGTCTGTCTGTAAACAAAATAAATCGAGAACGGTAAGAGCTAGAGACTTGAAATTTGTATGTAGCTGTCAAATGTGACAAGGATGCGACACGAAACTTAAATAAGATTGGTGCAGCGCTTGGCGATATTTTACCGTTTTTTGGCGGTTTTCGGTGTAATTTAATGATATCTCGGGAACGGTATGAGCTAGAGACTTGAAATTTGGCATGTTTGTATAGTTCACAAATGTGATAAGGATGCAACTCTAATATTTAGTTTAGATAGGTGCTGCGGTTGGCGGTATTTTGACCGCCTCTTGAAGGGTTTCGACTGCTTTTTGACAGTTTTCAGCTGTACTGACTAAATGGTTAGCAGCAACCTCCGTGGCCGAGTGGGTATCACACTAGGCTTGCACGCAAAAGGTCCGGGTTCGATTCCCGGCGGGGCCGAGGTTTTTTTTCGGCTCTGTGCTTGGAGTTCGGGGTGCACTCAGCCTCGTGAGGACAATTTAGTAGCTACTTTAATCGAGTAGCGACCAGTGGCGGCATTACAATGTGGACACCAGATTTTCTTTTTGTGCTGTTGCTTGTTTGTCATTGCTGGTAAGATTTTTCTCCAATTATTGTTACCTTGTAGGAACATATGTAAGTAGGAGAAAATATGTACATTACCAACTCTGATAAAAGTTACAATAAAAATTTAATTTCACAGAATGGTCCAACATCCTATTGTATGTAGGTGTAGGTACTCTTGACAAATCAACATTTTGACTTTTTTTCTCTCTTTTTTTCCAGGGTAAACTGGATGCCATCAACTTATCTAAAGCTGTCGAGTTCATTCTATCCTGTTGTAACTTTGATGGTGGTTTTGGATCAAGACCAGGTTCTGAAAGTCATGCTGGACTCACATATTGCTGTGTTGGATTCCTCTCCATAACTGGTAAATAAGTAGCCTCTCTATTTCCTAGGACCAGCCCCATATTTCATAAAAAAAACTTTGCACATTTCAAGTTCACTAAAATTTTGATTATGACTTACCTATGACATAATCTTACAGAAGGAAACCTTTGAAAATATTGCATAACCATTACTTAGGTATAATATTTGTAATATGTACCTAACATGCTGAGCTGCTGAGGCCAGAACACTGTCTCCCTAAATTTTTCAAGGCAATCTGGTGCACAATGTTTAGTGACTGATGTTAGAAAGTTATTACAAAATTAAGTTAAAAATCTATTTCTTCCTATTCCAGGTCATCTGCATGAGATAGACGCTGATAAGCTCGCATGGTGGCTTGCAGAACGTGGCGATCACAGTTCCGATAATCTGTACAAATTCTGAAAGGGGGCGATCGTAGAGAAAAGGTTGGGAAACACTGACCCAGGTAAGGAATAGAATAGAACAGGGGTTTCCAACTAGCGGCCCGCGGGCCACTTGTGGCCCACCAGCCCATTTTGGTGGCCCACGAAGCTTTTTGGGATTAGTGTTCAGGTTCCTACAATGCTCCCCTATGTAAAAATGTGGCCCGCGAAGTACCTGCCAATCTAGCATGTGGCCCACATACACATGGAAGTTGGAAACCCCTGGAATAGGATATACTTACCTTTATTATACCTACTGTTAGGATGAGACAGAAAAGTCCCTTTCCCCCAGAGTCCAAGTAATGAATAGTGGTAAAAGGAGATGGATATTAAATGGAAATAGAGAAAATTCAAGATTAAGTAGAGCTAGTGAAAAGAGATGGGCAAATATATAGCCTACAACGTACAATAGCTGAAAAAAATAGGTACCTACTTGAATAATAATAAAAAAAAAATCGATTCTTCTCCTCTGCTTGCCTCAATAAAATTTAACAAGCCAACCTAGTTAGCTTAGTTGGTAGTGCGTCTGCCTTGTAAGCGCTAGGCCGCGGGTTCGATTCCCGCCCGGGGCGGATTTTATCCTTTGTCCGGAGGAAGATGGTAAACAGTAGGGTTGAAATCAAGATAATTAATAGCCAGCCTAGTCAGCTTAGTTGGTACAATTTTGTTAGAGCTCATTTTGAGGGAGATTTCTTCAGTGGGAGATTTTGTAATCGCGCCAGCCTAGTTAGCTTGGTTGGTGGCGCGCCTGCCTTGTAAGCGCTAGGCCGCGGGTTCGATTCCTGCCCGGGGCGGATTTTATCCTGACGTCTATTGTAAGCGCTAGGCCGCGGGTTCGATTCCCGCCCGGGGCGGATTTTATCCTGATGGGATAATGTTCGTTCTCGAGGCGGTAAGCGCTAGGCCGCGGGTTCGATTCCCGCCCGGGGCGGATTTTATCCTGGATAATGTTCGTTCTCGGAACGGCGCTAGACCCGGGTTCGATTCCCGCCCGGGGCGGATTTTATCCTGATGGGATAATGTTCGTTCTCGGAACGGCTGGCTTTCTGCCCGGGTTCGATTCCCGCCCGGGGCGGATTTTATCCTGATGGGATAATGTTCGTTCTCGGAACGGCTGGCTTTCGTCCAAACCTGTCTTCCTCTCTCTTCGATTTCGGGACGATAAGACCATAGCAGTTACAGTTCCCTCTGTCAAACCTCTTAAAAAAATAAATAAATAACAAACCAACAAAAAAGTAGGTATCTGCGTACACACGCCCCAGGCATTGAGTCAAGCTATCCATCTAGTCCTAGTGGGTTGAGTAAGCTAGTGGTTCCGAATTTGATTTCAAAACCGGGTTGGATTCCAGGATGTAGAATCCGGCGGTATCAGTGACCGACCCCTGGACATACCGGACCCATTTCACACCCTGTTCGGTGTAGCTGCCCTCACCATGTTAGATCCGCCTACTCCTGATGTCCTACCTGTGGATCCTACCTACTGTATGCCTCGCTATGTTATCGAACGGCTCAACCTGAATCCCCAGAGACTGCCCCCTTTGTAACAAACCTTGTGATGGTTCCTGTAAATAATGCTAATGTAAGTGTTTGTTAGATCACGGAACATTTTGTTCAATCCGAGGAGTAGAAGGCAGGTAGGTTTGTTCTATTCTAAAATCATCGATTTTTGTTGTAACAGCAACATTGTAAGTCTGATAGTCAGAGCATTTTGTACAAGTACCAAGTGTCTCTTATGTTATTTTCATCCTAATGATTAAGGTATTTATTTTTAATGCTCATTCATTATTTTCTTACTTTCTCTTTCCTCCCAATTTAAAAACTAAAAAGAAAATGAGAAATACCCAAGATATTCATCTACTGTATGTAATTAAGGTAGGTAATATAACTATTTATTTATTTATTAAATACCTTCTTGGTTTCATTTGATACCGTTTTTCTTTAAGAAAGAAAATTATCTTAAAAAATTAGTGTTCTAAAGACTAAGGAGGTAATTAATATTATTCAAACAGGTAATTAACAGAACTCTACTCTATGTACGGCGTCTGAACAAAGAATGAGCTTTTCTTCTTTTTCTTTTGCCGTTTCTGTTTCCAAACGTTGACCAAAATCCGAAGCGTCAAGAAGTAGAAGATCTCAAACACACTCACAATGCTGCACCCAATGAACAAACTCATCACGCCTCCGATGTTAGCTGAAACAGAAAAAAAGTCCTATTGCATAAGAAAAATTACCTAATAGTCAATTTCTAGCATTTGAAACCAACCTATTGCATTTGTCAACAGAATTCTTTTTCTTCGCCTTTTCCCGAGTACAGACGGAGTCGGCCTTTTTCGTCAGCCTCTCAATCAGCCCTAACTAGGGTGATTGCTTTGGGCTGACATTTGGTTTTGGCTACAAATTTTACGAGTGGATGCTGTTTGGCACTCAACCTTTGCTAATTCTTTAGCAAGGGAAATTCAGGCTGGTATATTCCCTGTTTAAAGTCCCCCAGCCAGGCTAAGCTGGTATACGCCCTGTTTAACGTCCCCCAGCCAGGCAGGACGCTCACCCCCTATACTCACCCACGAGTTCGCTGAATGTCATCATGGGTGATCGCATAACACTGGACACGGTGTTTTTCTTGAAGAACAAGTTGAGGACAGCTATGTTGGGTCGACTCTCCCCCGGAGAGAGCGAAGTGTTGATCTTGGCGGGATCTCGCCTGTAGTCAGGGGTATACAAAAGTCCGTCATCAAAGCTGAAAGAACGATCGTAATGGCAGCACACACACAAACGGCTGGGTTTGTATCCATTGTAAACATTTCCAAGTCAACTTTGAATATTAACTACATACCCGGATTTTTTTTTAATAAGGAATGTTTAAGTGTGCTAAGCATAAATGCTTGTCACAAATATCGTTCCTCAATTAAAACACGTAGATAAATTTTATGATTTGACTTGGACTTGAACCGCCAACCTCCAGATCCAAAGTCCAACGCGTTAGCAACTGCACCACTGAGGATGGTCCGGAGAATGGGAGAAAGTCAGCCTTGAGACCACCCTGGCTTTTTGATATACCAAGTTGAGACTTACAATTTGGTGGCGTCTACTTTGGAAGCAAACTTGGTCCAGTTTCTTGTCAACTCAACAATGTCGATGTCATATCGGATTTCTGAGCAAGATGGTAAACATTGGCATTCCTCCAGATTGGTTTTCTTCAGCTTTTTATCCTGAGCAGTCCCGTTTTCGAACAGTGAAAAGCCTGCAAGATAGATCAACAAAAAAGTTGTGTAAATTGTTGCTCTGATATTGCATACATTGTTTGCTCTCAGTTTATCTAAAATATCTTAGCTATCACCGTTGTAGCATTAGCAATATTATTAAACAGTGAAAATAGCTACTAAGTACCCAGTGGAAAAAAAAAAAGAGGTGTAATAAAAGTTTTACTGTAACAACAGACGTTTTATGGTTCCGAAATCGAAGATAGCGGGAGAGAAAAAAAGGTTTACATTGATTCAAAAAATTAAAGAATTCCTTACGTTTGCTGAGTGTGAAGAGACAATCTCGTTTACCAGGTCCGCATACTGGAGTGTTCTTGCCTCCTGGAACAATATGAGCATATTTTGCTTCATCGATTATCGGGATCTCTGAATAAAAAGCGCTTTGGTTTGGTGGTGGTTTGGTTCGGTGGAAAAAAGAAAATAATGACTGCTGAAACCCTCCAAGAGATAATTTTGTTTGAAAAATACAGGTGCTAATACTATAAAATGGCCCGAAGAAAAATCTTTGCTTGGCTCGGACAGTAAGTTAGTTGCTATTTCCTTACTTACTCGGATGACTGAACGAAACACAACCGCATGTCTCCAGAGTCTTATTAGATCTACACTCCATGTCGCAATGTGCTTGGCTGTATGACTGGAAAATATCAGAATAGTAGTTAACATTTGCCTTTTTGTAACTCAGTCAGATAACGCTACCTAGCAAGTGGTGATTTTTTTTAAAAAAAAAAAAAAAAAATGGCCCCCATGGCCCTGTGAAGCAAAAAAAAAACAGTAAATTTAATTTTAATCAAATTCAAATCTGACTAACTACAGGCCTTAAAGAGTTATCGCGTAACGTGCTGACAAACTATAAATATCTGAGAGTTAAATTTTGGACCTCACTTCCTTGGGCAATCAAAACTGACAAAATATTTCAGGGAAATCAAGAATTGTATCAGTTCTGACTTTTTTAATCCTGCCTCCAAATCAAAAATTTCATATTTTTTCCCGATCCTGTCACGAATGGAACACGACCTCCCGCTACTCACCTTGAAGTATTGAAGTTGTCTTTCGTTCTCAAAGAAGCATCCACGATCCACAGGTCGCCAGTCGCGTAGGCTATCAGCAGTAGACGTTGTATAGGCAGTCAGGTAGACTACCACCATACGGTTTGGGTTCAGATAGGTCCGCGGATTTAGAGTGCTGGGGTACTCACTAGGGTTGTGGAAAAATGTCTGTCGTCCCCAGTGCGATGTGGGAGAGGGAAAGGAACATTTATCGAGATTAGTGTGTTTAGTTTGATGTGATAACCCACAGACATGCTTGTAAATCTTTGTCTTTATAATGGATGAAAATAGTTTGTAAATATTTGGAAGGCAAGTGATTGGACGAAAGTTTCCTGGTTCATGAGTATCTCTCTCTCTCTCTCTCTCTCTCTCTCTCTCTCTCTCTCTCTCTCTCTCTCTCTCTCTCTCATTTCTCCTCTTAAACATGCACGTTTTTCGGTTAGGACTGTACGTTTCTCTTTTTACCCACGCCACGTTTCTATTAGTAGTTGGGGGACACCCTGTATTTTGCACATAATTTATGACCCTGGGGGTCGTAATGTCCCCCCCCCATCCCCCCTATCCCCAGGGATTGGCATGGGTCCAAATATCTATGGGAACGCCGCACCGCGCGCTATACACACCAATCCAGACTCTATGGGTCAACGGGCGAACACGTGGCCCATTGTATGTGAACTGAGTAGAGAGTGAATGAGTGAGTTAGAATGAAGAACGACTCAGTTCATGAGTCAGATCTTGAAATATGTTCCTAACAGGATAGAATGTGACAATTTTAAGTAGCCTATGTCACCCGGAGTACTTTTCTTAACAACCATGCCGCACCGCGCGCTATACACACCAATCCAGACTCTATGGGTCAACGGGCGAACACGTGGCCCATTGTATGTGAACTGAGTAGAGAGTTAATGAGTGAGTGAGTGAGTGAGTGAGTTAGAATGAAGAACGACTCAGTTCATAAGTCAGATCTTGAAATATGTTCCTAACAGATTGTGAAAATTTCAAGTAGCCTATGTCACCCGGAGTACTTTTCTTAACAACCACAAAAAATTTCATCAAAATCGGTCGAGCCGTTTTCTCGTGAAAAGAGGACAACCAAAGGTCTATTAAGCGTAACAGACAGACATACACACAGACAGACAGAAATTTTTCTAATGTGATTTTTGGAATCGAGGATGCATAAGGAGTAAGAATAACTAAAAATTTCACGATTCTAAGCAATGCACAGACAAATCTACAATTTTATACATTTGGAATACCCTATAGGTACCAACTACTAAGTATTATCTACTCTGATCACGCACGTGGTTGATAAAGAACAGCATGTATGAAAAGTTTTGGATTGAATGTTTTTTGAACAAATTAGTTACAGTTATAGTGGAGAGTAACTTTTATCAATTCATCTTAATATGTATGCTGGAACTTCACAAAGTTACTGAGTCCCCCCCATCAAGAAATTAGTTATACAGTTATGCTACGACACAGGCCACATGCGTCTAATGTAGCAGTTGTTTCATTGCCTCCATCAAGAAATTAGTTATACAGTTATGCTACGACACAGGCCACATGTGTCTAATGTAGCAGTTGTTTCATTGCCTCCATCAAGAAATTAGTTATACAGTTATGCTACGACACAGGCCACATGCGTCTAATGTAGCAGTTGTTTCATTGCCTCCATCAAGAAATTAGTTATACAGTTATGCTACGACACAGGCCACATGTGTCTAATGTAGCAGTTGTTTCATTGCCTCCATCAAGAAATTAGTTATACAGTTATGCTACGACACAGGCCACATGCGTCTAATGTAGCAGTTGTTTCATTGCCTCCATCAAGAAATTAGTTATACAGTTATGCTACGACACAGGCCACATGCGTCTAATGTAGCAGTTGTTTCATTGCCTCCATCAAGAAATTAGTTATACAGTTATGCTACGACACAGGCCACATGCGTCTAATGTAGCAGTTGTTTCATTGCCTCCATCAAGAAATTAGTTATACAGTTATGCTACGACACAGGCCACATGCGTCTAATGTAGCAGTTGTTTCATTGCCTCCATCAAGAAATTAGTTATACAGTTATGCTACGACACAGGCCACATGCGTCTAATGTAGCAGTTGTTTCATTGCCTCCATCAAGAAATTAGTTATACAGTTATGCTACGACACAGGCCACATGCGTCTAATGTAGCAGTTGTTTCATTGCCTCCATCAAGAAATTAGTTATACAGTTATGCTACGACACAGGCCACATGCGTCTAATGTAGCAGTTGTTTCATTGCCTCCATCAAGAAATTAGTTATACAGTTATGCTACGACACAGGCCACATGCGTCTAATGTAGCAGTTGTTTCATTGCCTCCATCAAGAAATTAGTTATACAGTTATGCTACGACACAGGCCACATGCGTCTAATGTAGCAGTTGTTTCATTGCCTCCATCAAGAAATTAGTTATACAGTTATGCTACGACACAGGCCACATGCGTCTAATGTAGCAGTTGTTTCATTGCCTCCATCAAGAAATTAGTTATACAGTTATGCTACGACACAGGCCACATGCGTCTAATGTAGCAGTTGTTTCATTGCCTCCATCAAGAAATTAGTTATACAGTTATGCTACGACACAGGCCACATGCGTCTAATGTAGCAGTTGTTTCATTGCCTCCATCAAGAAATTAGTTATACAGTTATGCTACGACACAGGCCACATGCGTCTAATGTAGCAGTTGTTTCATTGCCTCCATCAAGAAATTAGTTATACAGTTATGCTACGACACAGGCCACATGCGTCTAATGTAGCAGTTGTTTCATTGCCTCCATCAAGAAATTAGTTATACAGTTATGCTACGACACAGGCCACATGCGTCTAATGTAGCAGTTGTTTCATTGCCTCCATCAAGAAATTAGTTATACAGTTATGCTACGACACAGGCCACATGCGTCTAATGTAGCAGTTGTTTCATTGCCTCCATCAAGAAATTAGTTATACAGTTATGCTACGACACAGGCCACCCCCCAATCAACATCGAAGTGCTATTATCGTGGTTTCAACACCTTTGGCTCGGGGAATTTTTTCTCCTCCTCCTCCTTCTCTTCTTTTTTCTCCTCCTCCTTCTCTTCTTCTCATTGTTTTTCTTTTCCATTTCATTACCTTCTGGCCCCTCGAGCAGTTTGTTTTCACCATTTTCTTCTTTGTATATTATCTCTTCTTCCTCTTTACCCCTCCCTTTTGCAAGATCCTGAATTGCAGGCTTCTGTGTGAGAGGGGTTCTTGCTTAAAATCGAAAGGAGACAGCTTAATAGTTAGTTTGGAGGGTACTGCGTCCGCCTGCCTAAGCGCTAGGTCACGGGTTCGATTCCCGCCCGGGCCGGATTTTATCCCACAAAACCAGATAACTTTTGTTCTAGGAACGGCTGGGTTTCTCCTATCCTGTCTCCCTTCTCTCTTCGATTTCGGGACGATAAGACCTTAGCAGTTACAGTTCTCCCTATCAAACCTCTTAAAAAGCTTAACCCTCCTTAAATAAATTCCTTCAATTTCCTCTCTTCATTTATACTTTCCATTTAGTTCTTTCTTTCCCTCCTGTCCTTCTTCCTCCTCCTATTCCTTCATTCTAACTCATTTATCTTACATCAGATTTTCCGCTGCTAAATTTCGACACGTAAAAAAATACCCTCTCTCTCTCTCTCTCTCTCTCTCTCTCTCTCTCTCTCTTACCCTCCCCACGAAAAAAAACCCCCCCCCCCCTCCCTCTCTCTCTCTCTCTCTCTCTCTCTCTCTTACCCTCCCAATATCATCATCAATTACATTGGAAGAAATTCTCCCCCTCCCCTCCCCTCCTTCTCCCCCCATCTAGATTAGAGGTGGTAAATCGTAATTCCAAGAGGCTTTTTCTATTTAACTCATCTCCAGTTACAGAAAAAAACTAGGGTGCCGGCAGCCCAATCGGGTGACTGGGTTCCGGCACTCTAATAATATTGAACTCTATATCGGGAACCTCGACCAGGAATTGAGTGAAAAATGGGATGCAGAAGAGACAGAAGAGGGTAAAATGATGTGTAGGAGAGAAGAGAGAATAGAAGAGGAGAGAGGGAAAGAAGGATTGAGAAAGGAGAGAGCGAACAAGTGCAACACTACAACACTTGAGAATTTGCTAATTACTGTTAGTAGGTACATTTAAGTATTTCATAACAGCTGATATTTTGTGACATTGTTTTGTTTGAAGGTTATTCAAAACAAATAAATGATTAGGTACATAATTATGTATTTCATAACAGCTGATATTTTGTGACATTTGTTTATTTTGAAGGTTATTCAAAACAAATAAAATGATTTCAATTCTGATCGTCTCCTAAGAAATGTGAGTTCTTTTCTTTTTTCTGATCTTATTTTCCAAGTGTAACAAGGAATAAACAGAGGGTACTGCGTCCGCCTACCTAAGCGCTAGGTCACGGGTTCGATTCCCTCCCGGGCCGGATTTTATCCCAAAAACAGATAACTTTTGTTCTAGGAACGGCTGGGTTTCTCCTATCCTGTCTTCCTTCTCTCTTCGATTTCCGGATGATAAGACCTTGGCAGTTACAGTTCCCTCTATAGCCGAGTCTAGCCGCTATCAAACCTCTTACAAAGCTTAACCCTTCTTAAATAAATTCCTTCAATTTCCTCTCTCATTTATACTTTCCATTTAGTTCTTTCTTTCCCTCCTATCCTTCTTCCTCCTCCTATTCCTTCATTCTAACTCATTTATCTTACATCAGATTTTCCGCTGCTAAATTTCGACACGTAAAAAAATACCCTCTCTCTCTCTCTCTCTCTCTCTCTCTCTCTCTCTCTCTTACCCTCCCCAATATCATCATCAATTACATTGAAAGAAATTCTCCCCCTCCCCTCCCCTCCTTTTCCCCCCACCTAGATTAGAAGTGGTAATTCGTAATTCCAAGAGGCTTTTTCTATATAACTCATCTCCAGTTACACTGAGAAAAAAAACTAGGGTGCCGGCAGCCCAATCGGGTGACTGGGTTCCGGCACTCTTATGTTGAACTCTATATCGGGAAGCTCGACACTGTAATATATCATTCCAACAAACTAAATCAGGGTTGTTTTTTTTCAGTTAGGCATAGGTTTCAGGGTGGTGTAAGGTAATTTCTTCGGCTTTCAATAAGGTAGAGCGGAAGGCTGAGATGAGCTTTCCTCATCTGTTAACGATAGTGTACGCCCCCTGACGCAAATCGACCTAGCGCTTAGAAGGCTGACAAGACGACGCGGGTTCGATTTGCGCCTGGGACGAACATTATCCTAAACAGATAAGGTTCGTTCTTGGAACGGCTGGCTTTCTCCTATCCTGTCTTCTCTTTTCGCTCTCGGGACTTTAAGGCCTTAGCAGTAACAGTTTCCTCTATCAAGTCTCTTGTTTTGAAATTCTTACTGTACTATACTATACTATATCACTATCATTATCAATGATAAAATCCGCCCCGGGCGGGAATCGAACCCGCGGCCTGGCGCTTACAAGGCAGACGCACTACCAACCAAGCTAACTAGGCTGGCTAAAAAATCAGGGTTGTTTTTTTTTCAGTTAGGCATAGGTTTCAGGGTGGTGTAAGGTAATTTCTTCGGCTTTCAACAAAATAGAGCGGAAGGCTTAGATGAGCTTTCCTCATCTGTTAACGATAGTGTACGCCCCCTGGCGCAAATCGAAGCCTCGACCTAGCGCTTACAACGCTGACGAGACGACGCGTGTTCGATTTGCGCCTGGAACGAACTTTATCCTAAACAGATAAGGTTCGTTCTTGGAACGGCTGGCTTTCTCCTATCCTGTCTTCCCTTTTCGCTCTCGGGACTTTAAGGCCTCAGCAGTAACAGTTCCCTCTATCAAGTCTCTTGTTTTGAAATTCTTACTGTACTATCACTATCATTATCAATTCATTGTAGTTTTTTTTACTTTTCGCTAAATCTCTGACAATCAAGCAGTTTTGTTCTTGATTAGAAAACATAAAATCCGCCCCGGGCGGGAATCGAACCCGCGGCCTAGTGCTTACAAGGCAGACGCACTACCAACTAAGCTAACTAGGCTGGCTTGTGCACAATTGCAGATTCGAACACAGTAAACTCAGGGTCGTGCTGCGCGCTGGTTGATGTTGTGTTCATTCTTAAAGCGCTGGTAATATGACTCCACTAGCTGTCCTAATCCTAAGGTTGAGAAGATCTTACCTGAAAAGGCAACACCGGCTCAGCTGGTATGGATGGAGGGTCTGCTTTGGGGCCGTTAGAATACATGGGCAACTTTCTGTGCTCAGTTTTCGTCCAACAATGAAAATGGCCTTCCTTTATAGCTATACTAACGCCACAATAATTTCGTCTGTACTGAAATTTGTACAGCCACGATTCTGAGAATGGATGACACTATTGTTTATTTTCAAATTCAAATTATTGGGTAGGTACTTATAACTTACTAACAAAGAAGTAATAGGTAGGTACCTACTTATAAATTAAAATAAAAAAAAACATGGAAAATATGTACCTACTATTATAGGTAGGTACTTATGAATGACAAAAAAAATAAAAATTCGGATTTGTGTTCAAAAAAACATCACAAATCAGCAAATCACAATGCTTTCCCCCCAAAAAATTAAAGGATATTTCGTTCTCTTTTTTCATTATTTTCATCATCGTCAGTAGAGGCGCCTACTGTAGGTACCTACCTACCTACCTACATAATTTTGCCCCGTTATTTGGTGGGGGAGTATAGGTAAATAAGAAAAGGTAAGAATATTTGAATTCTAGTTTTCATTATTTGTTTTCCTCTTCAGCAATGATAGAAGAAAACTTCAAAAACGGACTCTTATTTGGAAGTGTGTGTAGGATTTGAATTGAAATGCTAGTAGACTAGGAATTATTTATTATCCTTTTTTTTCTTTCGAGAGTTCGTTGTCCCCCCCCCCAAGTATGTATGTAGGTACCATTTAGATTGGTAGGGTACAGGTACCTATTGTGAAAGTTGATACGTAGTTACGTATCTATGGCTAATCAACGTAGATAAGCATTAAAGGTTAGTTTTTCCAGTTGACTAAAGAATAAATGATCGGGAAGATTGCGACCCCAGTAGCAGAGAAGACGGTACCTATTTTTCAAATTTTCGCGCCTTGATGGCTTCACTTTTGTAAAAAACAATCGTCTCAGCGGTAAACTTTACGTTTCATGAGTGCAACACCAGGCTCGTGTTTCAATAAAACAGACGTACAGGGGATTAGAAATTGGACTTTTTTTTTCTTCATCTTTTTGTTCATACTTGATTTGATCACGAACCACGCCGGATTTGAAGGCCACCATCAGATGAGTAACTGCCTAACAAACAACAACAAAACTCCATTTCATAGAGGGAATGGAGCAGTTGCAAATTCCGTTGGTCCTCATTTTTCCTGCTCTATGACTTTGAAACATCACTCAAGTAAGCACAACTGATCTATTGTAACTACTGAGGTCCCAATCGTCCCGGAAGAAGAGAGAAGAAAGACAGGATAGGAGAAAGACAGACGTTCCGAGAACGAACCCTAGCTGTTTAAGTTAAAGTTCGCCCCGGGCGGGAATCGAACACGCGACCTAGTGCTTACAAGGCAGGCACGCTACCCTCCAAGCTACCGAACGGAAACGGATCAACCAACTAGGAGCAGAGGTTACCCCTATTGGAAAAGAAAAGGTTGGGACCTGAAAATCGACCCTGCCTTAGAAGGATAAGGAAAAGAAGAAAGAGGAGGAGGAGAAGGAGGAGAAGGAGGAGGAGAAGGAGGAGGAGGAGGAGGAGAAGGAGGAGAAGAAGGAGGAGGAGGAGAAGGAGGAGGAGAAGAAGGAGGAGGAGGAGGAAGAGAAGGAGGAGGAGGAGGAGGAGGAGGAGAAAGGAGAAGATAATGAAAATTGCTGATGGATTCGCAAATTTAAAAGGAAGGAAGAAGAGAGAGAGAGAGAAAGAGAGAGCCAAGAGAGAGAGAGAGTCAAGAGAGAGTGAGAGAGAAAGAGTCAAGAGAGAGAGAGAGAGAGAGAGAGAGAGAGAGAGAGAGAGAGAGAGAGAGAGAGAGAGAGAGAGAGGGGTCGAAGTCCGCAACTATGAAGTTTCAAAAAAAAAGTTAACCCCAAGAAAAGGGATCCCGAGGTGGGGGGGGGGGGGGGGGGATTGTAAATTTGAACTTGTGTGATGTTTTAACAGGGAGCTTTTGGGAGTTAATTGTTAAAAACTGGGAGAAAATGGAGGAATATACCTAATTGTTTGAAAATATTATTGTTCTTGGTAAAATTGTACAATAATACGAAGAACAGGGTGTGCGGTATAGGAGAATAGGGTGGTCACAAACTTTGGGGACTTGTAGTGGTGTGGTGTGAGATTTCCAAAAGGGGAAGCTACAAGCTACATCTTTATATTATAAGAACGAGATCCATTCACTCATTCACATCGGTATAGGAGAATAGGGTGGTCACAAACTTTGGGGACTTGTAGTGGTGTGGTGTGAGATTTCCAAAAGGGGAAGCTACAAGCTACATATTGTATAATCCCACACAGAGCATACCGATCTACCAACCTCAGTGGTGCAGTGGTTAACGCGTTGGACTTCTGGAGGTTGGTGGTTCGAGTTCAAGTCAAGTCATAGAATTTATCTAGGTGTAATAATTGGGGAACGATATTTGTGGCAAGCATTTAAGTATGCTTAACACTCTAAAAAATTTCTCATACAGTATGCCGATCCGCTGGTGGTCTAAGAATCCAGGTTGAATAATCACAAGAGTCGTATTTTCCCTTCCGAATTTCTCCTCTTCTGAAGCTCGTTTCTCCTCTTTTGGTGTGATAGCACCTGTACTAAACCGTAGGGAATCCAAAATGGTGCGCCATCGGAATGCGTTCCGTTTCCCAAAGTTTCAAGAAAGGAAAATACACCCTTTTACTATTTTCGTTAAGTTTGGTAAGTAGGGGCGATGCGGTATAGATAAGATGAGCATATCGGCAACAGTGTAAAACTTTAAAGCTTCCCCTTTGAAATATCGCACCCCACTCCACTGATGTGAGCGTATTTTATGATGAAACTTTTTCCGTTGTAAAAACTAATATGTTCCCGGTGGGGGAAACTAAATATTGTGTTTTCAATGGAACTTTAAGGGTGTAGATAACTGAAGATATTGTGTTTTCAATGGAACTTAGGGTTGTAGATATAGATAACTAAAAATATTGTGTTTTCAATAGAACTTTAAGGTTCAAACTCGAAGGCTTTAGGGGTGCCTAAGAGTACCCTATCATACTATACGAGATGTGAAAGTTGGGATGAAAAATTTCCTTGAGGACGAGGAGGTGGAGGGAGCAGGAGGATAAGAATAAAGAAGAAGAAGAAGAGAACGACGAGAAAGAGAAGGAGGAGGAGAAGGAAAAAGAAAAAGACCTTCTCCTCTTCTTATTCTTCTTTTTGTCATCTTCTTTTTCTTCTTTGTCCTCCTCTTTAATATCATCTCCTAATTCTTTTTCTTATCTATTCCTCTTTCTCCTTTACCGTCAGCTTCTCTTTCTTCAACGCAGTCTGCTGCTGCTGCTTCTTCTTCTTCCTCCTTCTTCTCCTCTTCGTCTTCTTCTTCAACATCATCTCCTATTTCTTCTTCTTCATTCCATTCTCTAATTTCACGACCTCTCATCTGTCATATTTCTCCTAAAACACTCGGAAATACCGGTAAAACTCTCCGTCTCGTGTTTTGTGTTTCATTTAGTATTCAGCTACGTGAGCGAGAGAGAGAGAGAGAGAGAGAGAGAGAGAGAGAGAGA
>NW_007378834.1:15578-57680 GCF_000475195.1 Diaphorina citri
TCTCTCTCTCTTGCTCTGTCTTTGTTGAAAGATTCATGTCATAATCTAGAAGGGTGCCTAATATTGACTAAGCACTTGTCATAGTATACTCTAAATTCTTTAGTACTAAGAGAGTTTACAGTAACTCTGCTGTGTATATCCTTAACCTTAAGACTTTTCGAGAGGTTTAACAGAGTTCTTGCCAAGGAAGATTTTAGTAAATCTGCTGCAGATCCTTAATCTTGAGGCATTTTGAGAGATTTATTAGAATTCAAAGGAATATCTTCTAGAAATCTCTTTTGTATCCTTTTTACTTTCTATTAACCTTTACGTATAGGAAACCTATAAGTACAAGGTAATGAGGAAGTACTGCAATCGGTCCATTTTTTTTTTTTAAGACTCCTAAAGGGGATTTAGCTAAAAATTGACTGTAAAGGAAGGGATTTGGACATTTTTTATTGTAGCCAGAATGTTTGTCACAAATTTCGGGCCTCGAATACACTGGTGCTAAACATCAAGACTTGATTTGAACACGAACCACTAACTTCCGGATCTAGAGGCTATCACACTAACCCTTTACTATAAAGAGTTTTAACAGATTTATCTTTTTCTCGCCTTATCCCGTGTTCAGACAGGGTCGGCGTTTCTTTCGTCAGCCTCCCAATCAGCCCTTGGGTGATTGCTTTCGGCTGACATTTGGTTTTGGCTACAAAAAAATTACGAGAGTGGATGCTCTTCGCTCTCAACCTTTGCTATTCCATTAGCAAGGGAAATTTCAGGCTGGTGTCCTCCCTGTTTAAAGTCCCCCAGCCAGAGTTTTAAGAAAGTAACTGACTAAAAATAGACTTGATTTGAACACGAACCAC
This sequence comes from Diaphorina citri, assembly GCF_000475195.1. Lineage (NCBI taxonomy): Eukaryota > Metazoa > Arthropoda > Insecta > Hemiptera > Psyllidae > Diaphorina > Diaphorina citri. The sequence continues at coordinate 16,424 of NW_007378834.1, forward strand.
TAACTTCCGGATCTAGAGGCTATCACACTAACCCTTTACTATAAGATTCCAGGGGTCTTTCTTAAAGTTTTAACAGATTTATCTTTTTCTCGCCTTGTCCCGTGTTCAGACAGGGTCGGCGTTTCTTTCGTCAGCCTCCCAATCAGCCCTTGGGTGGTTTTGGCTACAAAAAAAAATTGGTTTTGGCTACAAAATTTGGTTTTGGCTACAAAAAAATTACGAGAGTGGATGCTCTTCGCTCTATTTCAAGTTTCAAGCCAGAGTTTTAAGAAAGTAACTGACTAAAAAATAACAATAAAGCTTCAGATTAAATCAGTGGCCAGTCATTAGTCTTCATGTATGAAATTATGAGTAGGTAGAATTTCATATTTTTTGTTCTAAATTGTTCCTGTAAAAGAAGAAACCCTGGCAAACAACAGGTTCATCGACATGCTTATCAGGCAGTCGAAATCTCTAACGAACTCTATGGAAACCACCATCAGGTAATTTTTAACTGATCGAATGTAAAGATAGGTAGCCAAAAAATAAGGAAGGAATTCCCTTTTTTGATGATTTAAACCAAATTTCATGAAAATGGGACAAACGGTTCGAAAGTTGTCGTGGAACAAATGAAGAGACGCACAGTGCAGAGTAAAGACACACAGATCGCTGGTTCGATTTCCGCCAGGGGCGAACTTTGTCCTAATCAGAGAAGGTTCGTTCTCGGAACGGCTGGCTTTCTCAGTTCCTGTTCTCCTTGTCTCTTCGACTTCCCGCCCGGGGAGACCTTTTTAAGACGATAAGATATGTATCTGTTGTTACGGTTCCCTCTATCAAACCTGAAATATACACAACGGATCAGTTGCGCATATTTGGGTGATGTTTCAAAGTCATAGAGCAGGAAAAATGAGGACCAATGGAATTTTTCTTTTTCTTCTACGACTTCTAGATCCCGAGATAAATCGATTTAAAAAATACCGGTAAACCGTGAACTTTGACGTCACGGCATACGCTCCCGTAGGCGATGGCGTCACATCAAATGTCCCGAGTAAAGCTCCCTCGCAGGCAACGCATTAATGTGTTTATGCGCATACGTTTCTGCGCAGTTCTTTCTGCTCCTCCGCTAGCGCGCTTGCGCACTGGCGCTACCTAACGGACGATATCAACAGCGTTCTCGATCCCCAAAAAGAAGTGGACAACTTCAAAAACGTTCGTCAAGTGCTGAAAGATTTCCTGGGAGATGAACAAGTATCCAGGAGTTCAGAACACATCGACACACAAAACATATGCAATCTTGTGAAAAGACTGGAGAAAACGATCAGCAGTTTGGAGAGATCGAAGCCCAAGAACTCAGAATACGTGGGATGCGTGACCAAGCTAGTGGGGAAACTGGATGAAACTATCCAACATTTGGAGACCAAATTGAAACTCTGTGGCCAGCACCTGAGAGCTATGTCTAACTGATGAGTTCAAATAAGAACGAAACGCGTCTTAGGCTGCTCTCAGGTGTTGGCTAAAAGCTGTTTTAATGAACACTCGATTTTTAAAGTTTTCGATTTTCATTGAAAAGTATTTGTAGGATTTTACAAAACTCGTTTATCTTGAATAAGGGAGATATCAACATGATTCTTTTTGCAACTTATTCTTAACAACATTCCGCATTAGAAAAGATGTTTTACTCATAAAGGACCCAAGCAGGGATGAAACTCGAATTTAAAGTTTTCGATTTTCATTGAAAAGTATTTGCAGGATTTTACAAAACTCGTTTATCTTGATGAATAATGGAGATATTCTTAACAACATTCCACATTAGAAAAGATGTTTTACCCCATAAAGGGCCCAAGCAGGGATAGTTCTTTTTGCATAAAATAGTTCAATTTTGAGATTTTTGAGTACATACAAAAGGAGTTATACCTAAATGTTCTAATCATTTGCCGATTACAATGAAGACTTTTTTTAGATTTTGTTCAACACATTTCTAAACATAGCGCTAGGCCGCGGGTTCGATTCCCACCCGGGGCGGATTTTATCCTGATGGGATAATGTTCGTTCTCGGAACGGCTGGCTTTCTCCTATCCTGTCTTCCTTCTCTCTTCGATTTCGGGACGATAAGACCATAGCAGTTACAGTTCCCTCTGTCAAATCTCATTTTTCTTTTCATTTCTAAACATCTTTATTTCTAGTGATTCTCAAGGTTTCGGCCATCGTGTTGACCTACCGTAAGGCTCAGGGTCGACTCTGATGAGGTCAAAACTTTTATTTTTATCACAAGGGGGATTGATAATATGAGTACTGTGTCGATTATGAATCGATTTATGATCACTGCATAATATAGGGACCTTTTTACATCATTCATTAGGTGTCATTAAGTACTTATTGGACCTATACGCCTGGTTATGGCCATTTTAGGCATGGTTTTAAAAAGCTGCCAGCCAGCAGCCAGCCTAGTTAGCTTAGTTGGTAGCACGTCTGCCTCGATTCGGAATGTTCTACAAGAAAGAAAGCCTGGAAAATCCTAGTTCGGTGAGACCTTGGAAGGGGCCTTGGAGTTTCTAGAAAACCTTTCACTACTCGGTTTGAAATTCGGTGATCCACTCGGTGTTCCAGTAAGGAGATTGTTGGATCGTGACTGTGACTAATCTGAAATCTTATCCTGAGTTTTCTTTGAAAATAGGTATGTACTCGTACCTAGTTAGAAGTCGTATTGATTTCGAATAGCTTAATCCGCGCGGTGCGTACTACCTACCTACTTACTCCTATAGTCCCTAAAATGATACTTTGGTTAACTGTTTCTTTTTTTTTAGGAACTGTAACTGCTATGGTCTTATCGTCCCGAAATCGAAGAGAGAAGGAAGACAGGATAGGAGAAAGCCAGCCGTTCCGAGAGCGAATATTATCCCATCAGGATAAAATCCGCCCCGGGCGGGAATCGAACCCGCGGCCTAGCGCTTACAAGGCAGACCCACTACCAACTAAGCTAACTAGGCTGGTTCTTGGGTCTTTTATTTAGGTTATACTGAGTGTCCTTGGGCATGAGTCTTACTAAATGTCCGAGTCAAAAATTCTTTGACCCCACCGGTAACCGAACCCCGAACCTCCCGGCATCGTAACACAGAGGCTGTAATTAAACCACATACAGAAGTATTTAAATATTTTATATCGTGATTAATTTCATGGGTTTGATTTCGTCTTTTGTTTAATCTTTCATCTTATTTTTCATTATTATATTATTTTAGTTTTATTGTTCTTCTTGTGGACTGATTGCTACCATCATTCCAAGAGAAAGAGAACAATACGAACAAAAAGTAATAAGTTGCTATTAACACACAGAGGCTCTAATTAAACCACATACAGAAGTATTTTTACTTTTTTTATTTGTATTTATTAAAGTGTTCTAACATCATTGAATTAGAATGTTAATGTTATATACACTATAGGCAGAAGTATATAAATATTTTATATCGTGATTAATTTCATGGGTTTGATTTCGTCTTTTGTTTAATCTTTCATCTTACTTTCAATTATTATATTATTTTAGTTTTATTGTTCTTCTTGTGGACTGATTGCTACCATCATTCCAAGAGATAGAGAACAATACGAACAAAAAGTAAGAAGTTGCTATTAACGAAGAACAAAGTGATAAGTTACTGGTAAGTTAAGAGTGAGAACTCTCTTATGAGTACATAACTACATACATAGGTACTTGTATTTCATTGCAGCAAACGCTACATAAACTAAATTAACCCTTCAACGCAGTAACTCCCAAGTATAGGTAGGGTACCCAAGGTCGTAGTGAGGCTCAAATAGGTGGTTAAAAAAAAGAACAAGATTTCTGCTTATCGTTCCTATCGTAGAGGGAATTGAGCAGCAAACGCTACATAAACTAAATTAACCCTTCAACGCAGTAACTCCCAAGTATAGGTAGGGTACCCAAGGTCGTAGTGAGGCTCAATGAAATAGGTGGTTAAAAAAAAAAAAGAACAAGATTTTTGCTTATCGTTCCTATCGTAGAGGGAATTGTAAGGTCTTATCGTTCGTATAACGAGGAGAGAAGGAAGGCAGGATAGGAGAAAGACAGCCGTTCCAAAAATGAACCTTATCTGTTTAGGACAAATCGGGCAGAAATCGAACCCGCAACCTAGCACTTACAAGCAGACGCTCTACCCTCCAAGCTGGCTGGCTGGCTGGCGCGATTGACTCTGATACAAGGTACCTAAATGTTGTATTCATTCAGTAGTTTAAACCGTTGGTAATCGCTCTGTCTCTCTCCCTCTCCCATTCTTATCCATCTACCTGTCTCTCTCTCTCCTCCCTTAGTTCTCTCTTCAGCTTTTCCTATAGTGAAGTGATTGAAAGAAGTCAGTTTTTTTCTTTTCTTTTTTTTTAATCGTTGATAAAAAAAAAATCTCTCTAAAAAATCGTTGTTCCAAAATAACTTCACACGGATGAGCTATTTCTCATGTCAGTATATAATAGGTAAATAGGTAATGACCCAATGTCACTTTGTGACCTGATAGGTACAACAAAGTTGTGACTTTTGGTCAGTGCTGTTTTTTACTTTCCTTATCCTATAGGAAGGAAAGTAATGTAATCGGGTCAAATTTTCGATGGTCAGTTTTTAGTGCCAAAACACGTTTTGAGGTCCCTTAGAGCCTAAATCCAAAGTTTCAGCCATTGGTCCGTGTGTGTCTGTCTGTAAACAAAATATCTCGAGAAGGGTAAGAGCTAGAGACCTGAACTTTGGTATGTAGCTGTGAAATGTAGCTTGACGGCATTTTACCGCTTTTTGGCGGTTTTCGGTGTAATTTAACAATATCTCGAGAACGGTATGAGCTAGAGACTTGAAATTTGCTATGGAGTTTACAAATGTGACAAGGATGCAACACAAAATGTTTGGTTGAGATGGTTGCTTCTCTTGGACTCGAGAACGGTAAGAGCTAGAGACTTGAAATTTGGTATGTAGATGTCAAATGTGACAAGGATGCGACACGAAACTTTTGGTTAGGACAGGTGCTGCGGTTGGCGGTATTTTGACCGCTTTTTGGCGGTTTTCGACCGTTTTTTGGCGGTTTTCAGCTCTACTGACTAAACGGAGGGTAAAAGAACACTCAAATAAGCATCATTTAATAGGATAAGGAAAGTCGTGTGATGTTCACACCAGATTTTTTTTCCCCTTATTTCTCACTCTGAGAGCAGAAAGTCCATCATTAGGAGTTCATCTAATACAGCTAAACAACAAAGGGTTAATTTCTCAATTAACCAACGACAATTATTATTTTAATTGATTCCTCATTATCTTTTTTTTTTTTTTTTTTTTTTTTTGCAAAATCGGTTAAATTTCTACGGACAGTTTAGACCTAAAACTCCTAAAAAACTACTTATTCACTAAATTACTAAATCCCAATCCCACTGCTTAGAATTGACAGCCTTGGATTGCGGTCTGGGTAAATTGAAATGAACTGGGTTGTCAAGAACTACATGAATAAAATACTGTTCGATCTGTTCATGGAAATAACGTCATAAGACTCATAAGACCGAGAATAACTTGTCACAATTTTTGAAATTCGATTTTTCTCTCGTGATTCACGAACAATTAGATAAAAAATCTTCTTTCTACTAATTATTTATACTATCGAGGAAATAACAAACGTGTCCCTTCTTTCAAATTAACAACTATCCGGCTTGACGGGCGTCAAATAAAGGGGGTGTATTAGATCAAGTTCCAAATCTACTCAAAATTATCTTTCTTTTTAAGAAAATGAAGTCCCCGAATTTTAATTAAAATTTTGGGACTTGGGATCCCCAAGAAGGTCTTTTAACATTTCTCTAATTATAGTTCACAGGAATGGATTTAGGTTTCACGGAATCATGGATGTAGTGGGAACTTAGTGAATAAATAAGAATTGAAGTCTCTTGGTACTTTAACAAGGGAGTCCGGCTGGGGGACTCTAACAGGGAGTATACCAGCCTGAAATTTCCCTTGCTAAAGAAATAGCAAAGGCTGAGTACGAAGAACATCCACTCGTAAAATTTGTAGCCGAAACCAAATGTCAGCCCACTCTAGTGCTGATCGAGGGCTGACGAAAGACGTCGATCCTGTCTAAATACGGGAAAGTGCGATGATGAAGAAGAAGTGTGTTTGGTATAATTGAGGTACCTATCTGATTTCCTGAGTAAACCCGGGCCTGGTTTCTTAGTTTCAACATATGTTTAACTACTGGAACCAATGTGACAATTCAAAGTACAGTGAGAGTGGGAGAGAAGGACAGAGAGAGAGGGAGAGAGAGGGAGGGAGAGAAGGACAGTGAGAGTGGGAGAGAAGGACAGAGAGAGAGGGAGAGAGAGGGAGGGAGAGAAGGACAGTGAGAGTGGGAGAGAAGGACAGAGAGAGTGGGAGAGAAGGACAGTGAGAGTGGGAGAGAAGGACAGAGAGAGTGGGAGGGAAATAGATAGGGAGATAATCGGATTGAAATCGTATTAGTATTAACTCGTAAAAAAATGGGACTTTTTTCCTTCTCCTTCTCTTATCCCCTTCCTTCTCTCTCCTAATCCTCTTTCTCCTCCTCCTCCTTCTTCTTCTCCTCCTTCTTCTCCTCTTCCTTCTTTTTCTCTTATCCCCTTCCTTCTCTCCCCTAATCTTCTTTCTTCTCCTCCTCCTCCTCCTTCTTCTTCTCTTCTCCTTCCCTCTCCTCCACTTTCTCCTCCGTACATACTTTACCACGACCACTTTAGCCAGTATAGGTTAAGCTGAGGGAGGCAATCTGAGATTCTGGGACACTAAATTTGTCCTCATCCCTTTTCTTCCCCTCACATTAAGGGGTTACTCTACTGGAATACCAGGCCCTTCCCGGTTATAATATCTTCTTCTTCTTCTTCTTTCTTTATTATTTTTTTATTTTTTTTCTCATGTAGATATTGAATCAATAGAAAACTCCCAGACAGCTTAGTTAGCCTGGAGGGTAGCCTGCCTTGTAAGCGCTAGGTCACGGGTTCGATTCCCGCCCCGGGACGGACTTTATCCTGAATGAAACGTTTGGAAAAGCTCTTTTATTAGAACGGAAAATAAAAATTGAATTTTCGACCTTTTACAGTTATTTTTTCGGAGTTTTGACCTCTGATTTGGATTTTTCACAACTTTTTACATATAGGAATCGACCATTTATTTATAATTTTTACCCATTTGCAACGCTCCATTTATCTCCAATAAATTCTAAACCACTAGTTCACTCTTTCCTTTTCATTCCAGTCATTGGTTGAGTCGAGTAAAGACGTTTCAAGAGGAACATCCTGGTATCCATGGAATATTCGAACGGCAGAGGGTTCTGTGCAATGAGATTGTAGAAAAACAAAGGTTAGTAAGTTGGTAGGTATTTATAAAGATATAATTATGAATTATTTAATATTAGGGTTCTGTGCAATGAGATTGTAGAAAAACAAAGGTTAGTAAGTTGGTAGGTATTTATAAAGATATAATTTATGAATTATTTAATATTAGGTAAGGTTTTGATTGGTCACAAACTTATTTTATGTCATCATTGGGACTCCGGATTATTATTTACGAGTCCAAACTTGTAAGCTGGTAAAAGGACTGGTATAGATAATGTAAATATGTTTTAATAAGAATAATATGTTAATAGTTAAAATCACACAAAGAAAAAAAAGTAGTTTAACCATCCTTTTCTATATAATTATTTTCCTTATTTTCAGCTGCAGATATTTTGACCTGTACAGAGTTGATGTAACTCAGAAAACACCGAGCAGTACGGATTATTATTTACGAGTCCAAACTTGTAAGCTGGTAAAAGGACTGGTATAGATAATTTAAATATGTTTAATATGTTAGGTATACGAGTAATAGTTAAAATCACACAAAGGAAAAAAATAGTTTAACCATCCTTTTCTATATACCTAAGTATTTTCCTTATTTTCAGCTGCAGATATTTTGACCTGTACAGAGTTGATGTAACTCAGAAGACACCGAGCAGTGTCCTGGAAACGAAATGTAAAAACTATTTGAAAACTAATGAAGACTTTGAATCATTCAGAGTTCACGCATCACAATTGACATTGACTGAAATCTTATATGATGCTTTTCTCAAAAGCAACACAAGTGTAAAAGAAAACGAAGACACTGAGCTGCCAACAAACGATCAAGAATCGGAAGAACAAGGATCCAACACTGAGGAAGAAACAAATCAGGAAGTGAATCATTCAGAGTTCACGCATCACAATTGACATTGACTGAAATCTTATATGATGCTTTTCTCAAAAGCAACACAAGTGTAAAAGAAGACACTGAGCTGTACTTTGAATCATTCAGAGTTCACGCATCACAATTGACATTGACTGAAATCTTATATGATGCTTTTCTCAAAAGCAACACAAGTGTAAACGTAAAAGAAGACACTGAGCTGCCAACAAACGATCAAGAATCGGAAGAACAAGGATCCAACACTGAGGAAGAAACAAATCAGGAAAGGCATATAGAGGAAGGCTTTCTTGAGGAAGCTTTAGATGGAATAGACATTCCTGAAGACATCGATCCATATAAAGTTGAAGTATCTGACATTGTTGATAACTTGCACGAATTCCTTGCTGAACAAAATGAAAGCGTTGATGTTGCAATTGACAAAACAGGATAGAGGAAGGCTTTCTTGAGGAAGCTTTAGATGGAATAGACATTCCTGAAGACATCGATCCATATAAAGTTGAAGTATCTGACATTGCTGATAACTTGCACGAATTCCTTGCTGAACAAAATGAAAGCGTTGATGTTGCAATTGACAAAACAGAATCAGATGCTACACAAGAAACAAGTCATGAACAAATCACACATGGAACAAGGAATGATTTAGAGGAACTCATAGATGAATTAGATATTCCTAAAGACCTGGATTGCTACAAAATTGATGTATCACATCTAAATGAAAATTTATATGAATACACAGATAAATACACAAGAAACAAGTCATGAACAAATCACACATGGAACAAGGAATGATTTAGAGGAACTCATAGATGAATTAGATATTCCTAAAGACTTGGATTGCTACAAAATTGATGTATCACATCTAAATGAAAATTTATATGAATACACAGATAATTGAACAAAATGAAAGCGTTGATGTTGCAATTGACAAAACAGAATCAGATGCTACACAAGAAACAAGTCATGAACAAATCACACATGGACATCGGGTCAAATTTTCGATGGTCAGTTTTTAGTGCCAAAACACGTTTTGAGGTCCCTAGAGCCTAAATCCAAAATTTCAGCCATTGGTTCGTGTGTGTGTCTGTCTGTTTGTAAACAAAATATCTCAAGAAGGGTAAGAGCTAGAGACTTGAAATTTTGTATGTATAGTTTACAAATGTGACAAGGATGCAACACAAAACGTTTGGTTGAGATGGTTGATGCGCTTGGCGGTATTTTGACCGCTTTTTGACAGATTTCGACCGATTTTGTGAGATGGTTGCTGCGCTTGGCGGTATTTTTACCGCTTTTGGACAGATTTCGACCGTTTTTTGGCGGTTTTCAGCTATAGCGACAAAACGGTTAGAGATATTGTAAAAGTTAGGGTAAAAGAACACTCAAATAAGCATCATTCAATAGGATAAGGAAAGTCGTGTGATGTTCACACCAGATTTTTTTTCCCCTTATTTCTCACTCTGAGAACAGAAAGTCCATCAATAGGAGTTCATCTAATACACCTAAACACGAAAGGGTTAATTTCTCAATTAACCAACGACAATTATTATTTTAATTGATACCTCATTATCCGGGCCTTCATTTAATCGATGATTCAAATTATTTTAATTTCAAATAAAGAAATGATAAGAAAACAATAATTATAATTAAAAACGAGAAGCATTAAAAATTAAAACTTTTAATGATCTTACTGTGAGAAAAGATTGGGATGAAATCAATTTATAACAAGTTTATTAAAATTGAAGACTTTGATTTAAGAAGACCCTAACCCTTTTTATGCCCATTTTGTTTAAAACAGGGTTTCTCATGTAGAATGTTGTTAAGAATCAGTTCCAAAAAGAATCATGTCAAGAATAGATTTAGGTTTCACGGAATCATGGATGTAGTGGGAACTTAGTGAATAAATAAGAATTGAAGTCTCTTGGTACTTTAACAAAGGAGTCTGGCTGGGGGACTTTAAACAGGGAGTACCTATACCAGCCTGAAATTTCCCTCGCTAAAGAGATAGCAAAGGCTGAGTACGAAGAACATCCACTCGTAAAATTTGTAGCCCAAACCAAATGTCAGCCCAAAAGTGATCACACTCTAGTGCTGATCGAGGGCTGACGAAAGACGTCGATCCTGTCTAAATACGGGAAAGTGCGATGATGAAGAAGAAGTGTGTTTGGTATAATGGAGGTACCTATCTGATTTCCTGAGTAAACCCGGGCCTGGTTTCTTAGTTTCAACATATGTTTTACTACTGGAACCAATGTGACAATTCAAAGTAACCCTCGCCTTTGATCATCAAACATTTAATTATAACATAATGATTATCAAGGAGCTTCCTTATAGCTCCATGATGATTATAATGTCTTTTCTTTCCTTTGTCAAAGAAGAAGGCAGCGATGGCAACATTGGATAGGACAGTCCCTCGATGGCAACACTGGAGTTAGGTAACATTGAGCTTGACTTAAATGGGGTTTTGGAAAAAATGAAAAAAAAAAAAAAAAAGTAAAAAAGTTACGTGTATTAGAAAATGGGAGTAGAGAGAGAGAGGGGGGGGAGAGAAGGACAGAGAGAGAGTGGGAGAGAGAGAGAGAGGGAGAGAAGGACAGAGAGAGGGGAGAGAAGGACAGAGAGAGGGGGGAGAGAGAGAGGGAGAGAAGGACAGAAGGATGGGAGGGAAATAGAGAGGGAGATAATCGGATTGAAATCGTATTAGTATTAACTCGTAAAAAAACAGGACTTTTTTTTCCTCTTCCTAATATTCCCTTCCTTCTCTCTCCTAATCCTATTCGTCCTTCTCCTCCTCCTTCTTCTGTTCTTCTTCTTCCTTCTCCTCCTCCTCCGTACATACTTTACCACGACCACTTTAGCCAGTAGGTTAAGCTTAGGGAGGCAATCTCAGATTCTGGGACACTAAATTTGTCCTTATATGCTTTCCCCCCCACCAAGGCGTTTTTTAATGTAGATATTGAAGAAAAGTTAAGCCATTCTAGTTAGCCTGGAAGGCTCTGCCTTGTAAGCGCTAGGTCGCGAGTTCGATTCCCGCCCGTGGTGGATTTTATCCTAAATGAAACGTTTGAAAAAGAGATAAGCCAAAAGGAAATCTGATAATGGTTTTCCATCTTACCTGGACTCGTTTGCCAACTCAGACCCCCGATGAACATTTTGCTGAAATCAGAAGAAAAACAAAACATTAGTTTATTTATTTCCCTTTTTTCGAATTTAACATTTTGTTTACATATATTAAATTTAGACAAACATAGTTTATTTTATTTTATTCACGAAGCAGGATTAAAGAACAAGAATAAATAATAATTTGCCTGAGAGGAAAAAAAAGTAGATGAACTATTACACACTATGAGAAACAGACAAACACACCATAACAAAAATTAGGCAGATGAAGGTACAAATTAACACGAATTTTATTAGATCGGTATTTTTGGAATCTCAAGTTTATGATGAAAGGGGATCTTCTATCAGTAGTAATTACTCGGAGGTATGTAAATCAGGCAATAATCACTTCATCTAGGTACATAGGTAGTATCTATATCTACATTGTACTCATCTACTATACATATCCTCAAAATACAAGGTATATTGAGCACATATAGAGGTTTACTATTGTGGGAAAATACATGATTACCTAGTCATTAGGTACTTGTTGGTCATCAAACCATAGGTACCTCTTCTTGTGCAGAGAAATTTGTTGTGTCCATGCCCATATGTGAATTTTTTCCCCCTTAGAAGAGGTAGGTTTGATAGGGGAAACTGTAAACAACAGAGGTCTTATCGTCTCGAAATCCAAGAGAGAAGGAGGACAGGATAGGAGAAAGTCAGCCGTTCTAGGAACAAACCTCTAGAGGTTTACTATTGTGGGAAAATACATGATTACCTAGTCATTAGGTACTTGTTGGTCATCAAACCATAGGTACCTCTTCTTGTGCAAAGAAATTTGTTGTGTCCATGCCCATATGTGTAGTTTTCCCCCTTAGAAGAGGTAGGTTTGATAGGGGGAACTGTAACAACAGAGGTCTTATCGTCTCGAAATCCAAGAGAGAAGCAGGACAGGATAGGAGAAAGCCAGCCGTTCCAGGAACAGACCTTATCTGTTTAGGAAAAAGTTCGCCCCGCCAGTCTAATAGTTATTAGCTTGGTTGGTAGCGCCACTGACTTGTAAGCTCTAGGCCCCGGGTTCGATTTCGGCCCGGGGCGGATTTTATCCTAAACAGATAATGTTCGTTCTTGGAACGGCTGGCTTTCTCCTATCCTAATCTTCCTTTTATCTTCAATTTCGGGACGATAAAACCTTGGGAGTTACATTCCCCTCTGTCAAACCTCTTGAAAAATAATAATGAAAAAAATTTGGACCGATTGCAATACTTTCATTACTAGTATAGCTCCGCTATACTGTAGTAATAGAAAGTAAAAATGTTCGCCCCGGGCGCGATTTAAATAAGACCTGAGCAGATGGGCAGGTGACCCATTGATTTGACCAAACTCTGTCACACGTTCTACATTCCTGAGGATCTGTCTCACTACCGGTTACCGGATGTGAGTGACAGGTCCTGGTTCAGTAGTTCACCAGTTCGATCTTCGCTCCGGACACAGGAAATATTCAAATCTATAGTCTAACAATAGATCAGTTGCGCTTACTTGGGTGATGTTTCAAAGTCATAGAGCAGGAAAAATGAAGATCAACGGAATTTTTCTTTTTCTTCTAGGACTTCTTCTATGGGAGTTACAGTTCCCTCTGTCAAACCTCTTGAAAAATAATAATGAAAAAAATGTTCGCCCCGGGCGCGATTTCAAATGAAAATTTGGACTGTAACAGGCTGAGGAATAGAGTATTCCTGAGCTCATGAGCAGGTGACCAATTAATTTGACCAAACTCTGTCACACGTTCTAACATTCCTGAGGATCTGTCTGACTACCAGTTACCGGATGTGAGTGACAGGTCCTGGTTCAGTAGTTCACGAGTTCGATCTCCACTCCGGACACAGGAAATATTCAAATCTATAGTCTAACAATTCTACATAGGTATACCGGTCAAATCCTAGTCTAATGGTTCTCCACATAACAATGGGGATTCCCGTAAATAAATGTAAAAAAAAAACAAGTAGGTATTTCTAAACCGGGAGTCCGGGACATAGTTCCCACTAAATGAAAACTGAAACTAGGGTCCATTGTACTCCCGTATATGATATTAGGTACGTACTTTATTTATTGACCAACCTCAGTGGTGTAGTAGTAACCACAGTGAGCTTGGTGGTTCGAGTCCAAGTCAAGTCATTAAATTTAGCGTAGTGCATTTAACAGGGAACGCCATTTTGTGACAAGCATTTGAGTTTAACGCAATTAAAATTACTTATTTGTTTATTGTAAAGAATAGGTTTCCAGAAAACATAAGCCAGCCTAGTTAGCTTGGAGTGTAGCGGGTCTGCCTTAGGTAAATCGTGAACTTTGACGTCACGGCATACGCTCCCGTAGGCGATGACGTCATAATTCATAACTCCCGCTTCGTTTGTTTGTGCGCGAGCGTTTCTGCGCATTTTGACGTGAAATCTGACGTCACAACTCTTTGAACTTTTTCATTAGAACGGCAATTAAAAATTGAATTTTCGACTTTTTACAGTTTATTTTTTCGGATTTTTGACCTCGGATTTGGATTTTTCCCAACTTTTTTACATAGGAATCGACCATTTATTTATAATTTTTACCCATTTGCAACTGCTCCATTCTACATAGGTATACCGGTCAATCCTAGTCTAATGGTTCTCCACATAAGTATTTCTAAACCGGGACATAGTTCCCACTAACTGAAAACTGAAACTAGGGTCCACATTGTACTCCCGTATATGATAGGTATTTTGCTTATTGACCAACCTCAGTGGTGTAGTAGTAACCACAGTGAACTTGGGAGGTTGGTGGTTCGAGTCCAAGTCAAGTCATTAAATTTAGCGTAGTGTATTTACCAGGGAACGCCATTTTGTGACAAGCATTTGAGTTTAACGCAATTAAAATTACTTATTTGTTTATTGTAAAGAATAGGTTTCCAGGACCAAGATGACCTGAGGACCCTGGTTACAACATAAACATCCAGATGCCTTGTACCCAGGACCAAGATGACCTGAGGACCCTGGTTACAAGATAAACATCCAGATGCCTTGTACCCAGGACCAAGATGACCTGAGGACCCTGGATACAACATAAACATCCAGATGCCTTGTACCCAGGACTAAGATGACCTGAGGACCCTGGTTACAACATAAACATCCAGATGCCTTGTACCCAGGACTAAGATGACCTGAGGACCCTGGTTGCAACATAAACATCCAGATGCCTTTGTAGCCAGGACCAAGATGACCTGAGGACCCTGGTTACAACATAAACATCCAGATGCCTTGTACCGATTGAAAGGTCTTATCGTTCGTATAACGAGGAGAGAAGGAAGGCAGGATAGGAGAAAGACAGCCGTTCCAAAAATGAACCTTATCTGTCTAGGACAAATCGGGCAGAAATCGAACCCGCAACCTAGCACTTACAAGCACACGCTCTGCCCTCCAAGCTGGCTGGCTGGCGCGATTGACTCTGATACAAGGTACCTAAATATTACCAGGGAACGCCATTTTGTGACAAGCATTTGAGTTTAACGCAATTAAAATTACTTATTTGTTTATTGTAAAGAATAGGTTTCCAGGACCAAGATGACCTGAGGACCCTGGTTACAACATAAACATCCAGATGAACAAATCTACATAATAATGTTGTATTCTATCGGCACAATATTGAAACTATGTGAAGTAATGACTCGTTTTCTATGAAAACAACACATGTGCCCATAATAATGTTGTATTCTATCGGCACAATATTGAAACTATGTGAAGTAATGACTCGTTTTCTATGAAAACAACACATGTGCCTGGTGGTGTTGGTGTGTTTGTTTCTGTGTTTGTGTGTCTGTTTCAATAAAAACTCAATCGGAAGTTCACGTCTGTGTATGTGTTTTCAAGGTAATTATACATCTTCTCATCCTCTCCTATCTCGGATTTGAATTCGTCATGGAAACACGCGGGTTGGAATTCGAAACCCAGCCGAGGCAAAATAATAGTGTCTTAGCCTAACTCCATACACAAGAAGCCCAGTCCGAGGCTTAGGTCTAACTAGTGGTTGACCCGTCCTTTGTACGGGATCAGCGTGGCATAAGAGTCATAATTTTGAGGTGCTGCCATTTTGAATCGGGATGGAATATGACAAATTTAAATAGCCTATGTCACCCTCAGTACTCTTCTCAACAACCACAAAAAATTTCATCAAAATCGGTCGAGCCGTTTTTTCGTGAAAAGAGGACAACAAAAGGTCCATCAGAGTAACAGCGTCGTAACAGACAGACATACATATACATGTTTCTGTGTATGCAATATCCATATCCAACAATTTAGTCGAATTTCGTGTTATTTTCATAGTATAACTTCTCGCTGTTTCTTATTTTCAAAAAATGTTATATCTTTTTCTACGTTTCCATTGAAAATTAAGAAGGTTCTCTAATTTTATTTATGAAAAAATAAGGGCAAACAGACTTAAAAAATGAGATAAGGTTCTACGAATAGTAGCTTAGTTGGAATGGGATCGAGGGAACTGTAACAATAGTGATCTTCTCGTGATCTCGTCTCGAAAGCGAAGAGAGAAGAAAGAAAGGATAGGAGAAAGGCAGCAGTTCCGAGAACGAACCTTCTCTGTTGAGGGTAAAGTTCACCCCGGGCGGAAATCGAACCCGCGACCTAGTGCTTACAAGACAGACGCGCTACCCTCATATCTAACTGGTCTGGTTCTACGGAGTTTGCTGTAAAAATTACATCAGTAAGTCTTTTGTTCATATGACTAACTGTAGGTACTTATTTCAGAATTTCAGTGTTATGTCCAGATACCTAATTATTATAGTGTTAAGGACTGTGAGTTGTTCACACATACGCATTGTTGAGGCGTTCAAAATGAACGAGATAAGAAATATTATAGTTTAGATAAGGAATATTACAGGAGAGATAAGGAGATTTTGTTCTCAACAAATCTGGCAGGTAGGTGTTTACATACACGGAGTCCTAACGTATAATATTATAATGTTAATGAATTGGGTGTCAAGATAAAGACAAAATGTTATACCCACCAAATGAACCGTTGGGGTAAAGGGACATTTATTTGGGGTAGAAGCGTAGAAGGACATCTTTAAATTTAAACTTAAAAACCTATTAGACCTATTTAGGCAACCACTAAATACGCCCTTGTCCAGTATAATCAAGTATGGATGTTTCAAAAGTTACGTTCTGAAGTACATTGCAGAATGTAGGTACATAGGTAGGTAGATAATAGGTAATAGAATGTAGGTACATTTATTATGAAGGTAAATAGGTAATGCAAGTTACGTATAAAGGTAATAGGATATATTATGTAGGTACATAAATTATGTAGGTAAATAGATAATTGTAAAATCAAATATCCACCGAGGACATAAATAAGTAATGTGACATAGAACGCGACATGGTTGATGTGAGGATGTTACCTATATTATATACAATATCTATGTAGGTATGTATGTACCAATTTTACCTACAATACCTATGAAATATATCTACTCCTAGATTCTAAACCTAGATTACATGTTAAGTCCTCACATGTATGTAGGTATACTATGACTACAACATAGATAGGAGTAAAAAATCTGGTGTGAACATCACACGACATCCTTATCCTATTGAATGATGCTTATTTGAGTGTTCTTTTACCCTAACTCTTACAATATCTCTAACCGCTTTGTCGCTATAGCTCAAAACCGCCAAAAAACGGTCGAAATATGTCCAAAAGCGGTCAAAATACTGCCAAGCGAAGCAACCATCTCATCTTCAAGTCTCTTGCTTATACCGTCCCCGAGATATTGTTAAATTACACCGAAAACCGCCAAAAAACGGTAAAATGCCGCCAACCTTTGCACCGGACTTACCCAAAAGTTTTGTGTCGCATCATTGTCACATTTGACAGCTACATACCAAATTTCAAGTCTCTAGCTCTTACCGTTCTCGAGATATTTTTTTACAGAGAGACAGACACACACACGGACCAATGGCTGAAACTTTGGATTTAAGCTCTAGGGACCTCAAAACGAGTTTTGGCATTAAAAACTAACCATCGAAAATTTGACCCGATTACATTACTTTCCTTTCTATAGGATAAGGAAAGTAAAAATTGAAGTGAATATTCCTTCTCTGTTAGTGGGGATGTTAGAACTACCACCAGTTTTCAAAGTGTTTCATCGCCGTTTTTATTTCGTAGAAATGAAAGAATGAAACTTCCGCTACCCTAGACTCGTGTGGTCTGTGTCGATGGGCTCTCACATCATTCGCACTGTTTTCTCTTCATCTTCTTTCCTTCGTTTTTCTCCGCATTATCCACACCGAAATTCCCCAAAAACAAAAGCTCATAGGATAAGGAAAGTAAAAATTGAAGTGAATATTCCTTCTCTGTTAGTGGAGATGTTAAAACTACCACCAGTTTTCAAAGTGTTTCATCGCCGTTTTGATTTCGTAGAAATGAAAGAATGAAACTTCTGCTACCCTATACTCTATACTCGTGTGGTCTGTGTCGATGGATAGGATAAGGAAAGTAAAAATTGAAGTGAATATTCCTTCTCTGTTAGTGGAGATGTTAAAACTACCACCAGTTTTCAAAGTGTTTCACCGCCGTTTTTATTTCGTAGAAATGAAAGAATGAAACTTCCGCTACCCTAGACTCGTGTGGTCTGTGTCGATGTGCTCTTACATCATTCGCACTGTTTTCTCTTTATCTCCTTTCCTTCGTTTTTCTCCGCATTATCCACACCGAAATTCCCCAAAAACAAAAGCTCAAAAACCCCAGACCCAGACCTCCTATATTTCAGTACAAAACAGAGTTTGAAAAAAAAAAAACGTGGCACACAAAAATTTTGACCCACATTTATCTTCCCCTATTTAAGAGGAACGGAGGGGAAGAGAGGAGGGGCAGAAAGCTAGAGAGAGAGAGAGAGAGAGAGAGAGAGAGAGAGAGAGAGAGAGAGAGAGAGAGAGGGAGAGAGAGAGAGAAAAAACATTTATCTCTCTCACTCGCTCTCTCTACCTATCTATCTCTCTCTCTCTCTACATTTATCTCTCTCACTCGCTCTCTCTACCTATCTATCTCTCTCTCTCTCTACATTTATCTCTCTCACTCGCTCTCTCTACCTATCTATCTCTCTCTCTCTCTACATTTATCTCTCTCACTCGCTCTCTCTACCTATCTATCTCTCTCTCTCTCTACATTTATCTCTCTCACTCGCTCTCTCTACCTATCTATCTCTCTCTCTCTCTACATTTATCTCTCTCACTCGCTCTCTCTACCTATCTATCTCTCTCTCTCTCTACATTTATCTCTCTCACTCGCTCTCTCTACCTATCTATCTCTCTCTCTCTCTACATTTATCTCTCTCACTCGCTCTCTCTACCTATCTATCTCTCTCTCTCTCTACATTTATCTCTCTCACTCGCTCTCTCTACCTATCTATCTCTCTCTCTCTCTACATTTATCTCTCTCACTCGCTCTCTCTACCTATCTATCTCTCTCTCTCTCTACATTTATCTCTCTCACTCGCTCTCTCTACCTATCTATCTCTCTCTCTCTCTACATTTATCTCTCTCACTCGCTCTCTCTACCTATCTATCTCTCTCTCTCTCTACATTTATCTCTCTCACTCGCTCTCTCTACCTATCTATCTCTCTCTCTCTCTACATTTATCTCTCTCACTCGCTCTCTCTACCTATCTATCTCTCTCTCTCTCTACATTTATCTCTCTCACTCGCTCTCTCTACCTATCTATCTCTCTCTCTCTCTACATTTATCTCTCTCACTCGCTCTCTCTACCTATCTATCTCTCTCTCTCTCTACATTTATCTCTCTCACTCGCTCTCTCTACCTATCTATCTCTCTCTCTCTCTACATTTATCTCTCTCACTCGCTCTCTCTACCTATCTATCTCTCTCTCTCTCTACATTTATCTCTCTCACTCGCTCTCTCTACCTATCTATCTCTCTCTCTCTCTACATTTATCTCTCTCACTCGCTCTCTCTACCTATCTATCTCTCTCTCTCTCTACATTTATCTCTCTCACTCGCTCTCTCTACCTATCTATCTCTCTCTCTCTCTACATTTATCTCTCTCACTCGCTCTCTCTACCTATCTATCTCTCTCTCTCTCTACATTTATCTCTCTCACTCGCTCTCTCTACCTATCTATCTCTCTCTCTCTCTACATTTATCTCTCTCACTCGCTCTCTCTACCTATCTATCTCTCTCTCTCTCTACATTTATCTCTCTCACTCGCTCTCTCTACCTATCTATCTCTCTCTCTCTCTACATTTATCTCTCTCACTCGCTCTCTCTACCTATCTATCTCTCTCTCTCTCTACATTTATCTCTCTCACTCGCTCTCTCTACCTATCTATCTCTCTCTCTCTCTACATTTATCTCTCTCACTCGCTCTCTCTACCTATCTATCTCTCTCTCTCTCTACATTTATCTCTCTCACTCGCTCTCTCTACCTATCTATCTCTCTCTCTCTCTACATTTATCTCTCTCACTCGCTCTCTCTACCTATCTATCTCTCTCTCTCTCTACATTTATCTCTCTCACTCGCTCTCTCTACCTATCTATCTCTCTCTCTCTCTACATTTATCTCTCTCACTCGCTCTCTCTACCTATCTATCTCTCTCTCTCTCTACATTTATCTCTCTCACTCGCTCTCTCTACCTATCTATCTCTCTCTCTCTCTACATTTATCTCTCTCACTCGCTCTCTCTACCTATCTATCTCTCTCTCTCTCTACATTTATCTCTCTCACTCGCTCTCTCTACCTATCTATCTCTCTCTCTCTCTACATTTATCTCTCTCACTCGCTCTCTCTACCTATCTATCTCTCTCTCTCTCTACATTTATCTCTCTCACTCGCTCTGCCTAAGGTTAGTAAGTGTACTCAAGGATGCAGTTTCAGCAAGGCTACCTACTTGCACCTTAGCTGAAACTGCAATATCTACAGTACTATGCAAGTTAACAGTATGCAAGTTGCACTATGCAAGTTAACATTATGCAAGTTGCATTATGGAATTAGGTATAAGTCGGTAGCTAGTGTAGGCAGATAGGTAGACAGGCATATTTTGTACCGAAAACGTTTGACTGAATAGAACTTTTATTCAAATCGGTTAGGTACCTTCAGTTAGTTCTGCCACTCTGCCAGCCCAAGTTAGATTGGAAGGTAGCCTTACCTTAAAAGCGGTACGGTTCTTTCTCCGAACGAATTACCTTAAAAGCGGTAAGGTTCTTTCTCGGAACGAATTACCTTAAAAGCGGTAAGGTTCTTTCTCGGAACGAATTACCTTAAAAGCGGTAAGTTTCTTTCTCGGAACGAATTACCTTAAAAGCGGTAAGGTTCTTTCTCGGAACGAATTACCTTAAAAGCGGTAAGGTTCTTTCTCGGAACGAATTACCTTAAAAGCGGTAAGATTCTTTCTCGGAACGAATTACCTTAAAAGCAGTACGGTTCTTTCTCGGAACGAATTACCTTAAAAGCGGTAAGGTTCTTTCTCGGAACGAATTTTCAGAACCTGACGTAATCGTTGTTAGGTGTACAGCCTACCTATGTAATACATAGGGGCACTAAGCGCAAAGCTGTAAAATCAATTTGAAGCCTGAAGTGGAAGAGAGAGACCAAGAGGAAAGAGTGAAGGAGAAGGGGAGAGAAGAGGGATTAGGAGAAAGTGATATAACAAGAGAAGGAGATAGAGAGAGAGAGATAAAGGGAGAGAAATGAGAGAAAGAGAGAGAAGGAGGGATGAAAACTAAGAGACTTCCTAACTCGGGGGTCAATTACATTGTGTGATAGGGGATTAAATTTTATACCTACGTGTGATATCTATACCTTTCCCCCCCTCTCCCTCCCTCTCTCCCTTTTTTACCTCCCCGAAAATCTCTCTTCTTCCTTTCTCTAACATTCGCACCTTCGCTGCCGGCCGGTAGGTTCTTGTGGAGAAAGGGAGGAAATGACGGGAAGGTTTGGTGCATGAGCGAAATTGAGTGGGAGGAGAGATTGAGAAATCTAGGAAAAGAAGGAGAGGGAGGTACCTGGGAATGGAATAGAGAGGGAGGAGGGGACCTAGGAGGGAAGGTTTTGAACACGGGATAGATGGAGTGGGAGGGAGGAGGAGAAGAGAGAAAGAGAAGAAGGAAACGAGAAAGAGAAAGAAAGGATTTTGAGTATGAGAGACAGAGTAGAAGGGATGGGAGGAGAGCGAAGAAAGTAGGAAGGTGATGAGGAAGGAAAGGGAAGTATAAGAGATAGAATAGGAGGGAAGGAATAGGGAGGGAGAGGAATAGAGAGGGAATGGGACCAAAGAAAGGGGGAAGAGAGGGGGAAGGAAGGGGGCGGTTCAGAATGAGTTGAGTTCTCGAAATGTTCGCGTGATTATAAATTATGGGAAAGCTTAACCGTTTCAACACGTTGACTCCTGCTGGGTAAGAAATAATTAAAAATGACCTTCCGTCTCAAAGTCCTTCCATCTCATGATCATTTCTTTGCAGTAATGACCTAGCATTAAAGTGAGGAACAATGTGTCCTTAGTTCTTATCTTCTTATTCATCTCAAAGGAAGTACCTATATCCTATAAGATGAGCAATTAATGAGCAATGGGCATCATAGCATACTATGACACAGAATTAGGAGAACAATCGAGAGAGCAGCGCTACCGATAAGTGTAGCTGAAATATTTTGAGGAGGACAATGTAACCCTGTTTACCCGTCAATGTTTTGAAGCAAGGAGACCAGATTTTTTTTTTTTTTTTTTTTTTTTTTTTTAAGGTGTCAACGCCAAAGTCCAAATGTGCTGCAAGAGATCTTTCAGGAGATATTGCCGTCAAAAGCTTTAAAACGGACCCTCATGCAAGTCCGGCCAAAGGAATGGAAAGCCAGTCTCAAGGGACGCCTTCCAAAGGCGCCCCAGAAGGTGCTTTCCTCACTCCCTCAAAAAGCACTCCTTCTGGGGGCATTTTCTTCAAAGCCACACCGCCCAAGGGCACGCCTTCAAAAGGCACTCCTTCAAAAGGCACTCCATCCAAAGGAACCCCTTCCAAGGCCTTGGTAGGGCAACTTATCTCAGTCGGACCTTCGCCCACGAAGCGATCGTCGTTGCGTTTACGGCTGGAATCTGCTGATAAGAGCGAGGCAAAGGTTGTCGAAGTTTCGCCCACAGTTGAGAAGGGCATTGAAGTTCAGACTGCGGAGGTTTCGCCTAAAAAGGAGAGTAGGGAGGAACTTGCAGTCTCTATAGACAAATGTAAGGCGAATCCTTCCAAAGGTTTGCTTGCAGAGGGCAATGGAAATGAAGTCCAGGCTACTGAAGTTTTGTCTGCAGTTGGGAAGGCCTTTGAAGTCCAGACTACTGGAGTTTTGTCTGCAGTTAAGGCCAATGGAGTCCAGTCTACAGAAGTTTTGCCTGCAGTTGTGGAGGTGATTGGAGTTGGAAGAGCGCTGAGGAAGAGAACGTTGAGTGATGGAGAATGTGGAGGTGTGGATGGGAAGAGACAGAGACAGGAGACTGAGGAGGCGATCAGTGAAACAGGTGAGATTGATAACTTTATTCTTCTCTTTATTATTGAAATGTTGTTGTAGCGGTGTAGCTGTACCGAGGGGGGTTGATGATCTCTAGCCAATATTACTTGGTCCGTCCCGAACCGCAGTCAACCATCATGAGGACCTGTGCTTTTCCTGAGCCTAGTTAGCTTAGTTGGTAGTGCGTCTGCCTTGTAAGCGCTAGGCCGCGGGTTCGATTCCCGCCCGGGGCGGATTTTATCCTGATGGGATAATGTTCGTTCTCGGACCGGCTGGCTTTCTCCTATCCTGTCTTCCTTCTCTCTTCGATTTTCGGGACGATAAGACCATAGCAGTTACAGTTCCCTCTGTCAAACCTCTTAGAAAAAAAATAAAATAATAATAATAATAATAATAATTCTGGTGAGACACTTTTTGCTAAGAAAAAGAGAAGTGAAAGAAAGAAATTGGAAGGAAAGAGAGTAAAGGAATAGAAAGGGAATAAAAGAGAGAACTAATGGGAGGGTCGAGGAGGAGGAAAGTATAGAAAGAGAGGAAGAGGAAATGAGCTCAAAAAACAAGCAAGTAAAGCACTGCAACGGAAAATATTGCAAGCTGAAGTAAATTTTCACCCCCAGGTGTATAAACATCAGTTGTTGGAAGAGCTCCTTTAGAAGAACTCCTGTGGTCCCGTGTCATATTCTAATCAAATATATACAAATGATAACAAAATTTATAGGTATACAAAATAAAGTTTGATCGAGGGTGGGGTTAGTGCCTATGATACTTATTGATTAAAAAACATCAATGTAGGTATGTACAATGTTGAATAAAAAAGTATAGGTAGTAATGAAAAACAGTAGGTACATAAAATAGTAAAAATAAGACGTTAATACGAAGAATATGCCAATGCGGAAGTAATTACCTATTTATTGTTCCATCATAATTATCACTTCACTTTAGTTGCAATCAATCTAACATCATTCTACATAGTAAGTAAGTATATGTAGATAAGAATAATATGTATAACTACGCGGTTGACCTCGTCCTTTGTACGGGATCAGCGTGGCATAAGAGTCATAACTTTGAGGTGCTGCCATTTTGAATCGGGATAGAATATGACAAATTCACATAGCCTATGTCAACCTCAGTACTCTTCTCAACATCCACAAAAAATTTCATCAAAATCGGTCAAGCCGTTTTTTCGTGAAAAGAGGACAACAAAAGGTCCATCAGAGTAACAGCGCCGTAACATTATTCTTCTTTGAGTGCCCTTCCGCTATGGACGGCTATTTTGACTTCATTTGAAGCTATAAACAGTTCATCCTAACACTCTAACATAATGGGTATGAGGTTCGTTCTAGGAACGGCTGGCTTTCTCCTATCCTGTCCTAATTCTCTCCTCGCTTTCGGGACGATAAGACCTCAGCAGTTACAGTTCCCTCTGTCAAACCTCTTAGTGTAAAGGTAACTTGGTCTTTATCAAAATCTCTGAGGTATAGTCACCAATCGTACTGAGGGCTTAAGGATTAACAAACCTATAGACCCAGAGGACGCACTATACTTCATCTAGGGTAAGTGTACCATTTATTCGCCCACCTAAAAAACGTACCATTTATTGGCACACCTGTACCATACGCCACATAAGTCTGAACTGGACGAAATTTTTCAAGATCCAATATTTCATCAAAAGAAAGGGCTTAAAGACTGCTATCGAACCAGTGCTATTCAAAAATTGTAGTCATAAAAACAAAAATTAAACAAATAAATGTGGGCAGGTGGGCCAATAAATGGTACATTTTTTAGGTGGGCGAATAAATGGTACACTTACCCTATATAATTATGTATAGCTATAGAACGAGGTAATTTGTAAAGTTAAAGTCAAACAAAATCACTGCGTGCCAAGTTACCCCCGAGTTCCGCTAGTCTGGAGTAACAGCGCCGTTACAGACAGACAGACATACATGTACATGTTTCTGTGTATGCAATATGCAACAATTTAGTCGAATTCCGCGTTATAGTATAACTTCTCGCTGTTTCTTATTTTCAAGAAGTTATATCTTTTTCTACGTTTCCATTGAAAATTAGAAAGGTTCTCTAATTTTATTTAATAAGATGTATAACTATGTTAAATGCATGAGTGTATGTAGTACAATACAACAGATTATAATAAAATTACAATAATTACATGAATGACCTATGTCTATTTGTCTATTTATAAAGTAGAACTTTTCTTCCGTCAATAAGATTGATTAATCTACATACAGCTGTCAATTACTCTACTATGAATAAGTACCTAGCACCACAAGTCAGGGGTTGCAGGTTCATCACCCCTGCTCGTCATATTATTGATTGACAAAACAGCTATAAGTTGTTTTTACCATGTCTTTTGATATTCAGAGGAATTCTAATTCTGTTAAGCATGCATGTTAGACATTTTTACTTTTTCTTTAAGAGAAAAACACAGGTCTTAGCGTCTCGAAATCGAAGTGACAAGGAAAAGAGAATAGAATAGAATTACAATAAAATAGAATAGAATAGTAAATGAACACCCTGATTAATTAGAGGGGGAAAAAAAACGTCTTCCCTGGGATTTGAACCCAGTACCTTCAATTTTGGGAGTCGGTTCTCGATCACAGAGGTGGGCTGGGTTGTCTCGGACACGGAATATAGTAGTCACTGTATTGTTGAATGAAACACAATTGTCCCATTAATGAATTCCAAGGTCATACGTACTCTATGTATTAAACTATGTAAATTACTATACATAGGTAATTATTCTATGTATATTAGAGCACTGAGTACATAACAATACCGGCTATACCTACCTACTATTGTAGCCCTCTCTAGTAACTGAGTACTCTGCCACTCAACCTAGACCACGCCCCTTTCATGAGAGAGATGGAGTGTGTAAGAGAGAGAGAGAGAAATTTGATTTTGATTTTGATTTAATATGGTACATTTATTTTAACAAAAATTAAACTTTACAATAAAGCATCTCCTAAGCTAAGCCCTAACTTTTTTGGAGATGGTTCTCATTGACACTAAAGTGTACCTACATTACCTACCAAGTTTCAACTCAAAAGTGGTAGTAGTGGTGCTGTCCAAGTGACAAAGACGGAAGAAGAGAGAGAGAGAGAAATAAATGTAGAGAAAGAGAGAAATAAAGCGTGTGTGTGTGTGTGTGTGAGAGAGAGAGAGAGAGAGAGAGTGATAATTTTTCAATTGAGATGAGAACAATGTTGCACTCGTAACAATAACTGCAGTTAACCCTGAACCTATCTCTCTCTCTCTCTCTCTATCTCTCTCTCTCTCTCTCTCTCTCTCTCTCTCTCTCTCTATCTCTCTCTACCTATCTATCTCTCTCTCTCTCACTCGCTCTGCCTAAGGTTAGTAAGTGTACTCAAGGATGCAGTTTCAGGCAAGGCTACCTACTTGCACCTTAGCTGAAACTGCAATATCTACAGTACTATGAATGCAAGTTAACATTATGCAAGTTGCACTATGCAAGTTAACATTATGCAAGTTGTATTATGTAATTAGGTATAAGTCGGTAGCTAGTGTTGGCAGATAGGTAGACAGGCATATTGTACCGAAAACTTTTGACTGAATAAATCTTTTATTCAGATCGATTACCTTCAGTTAGTTCTGCCACTCTGCCAGCCCAAGTTAGGTTGGAAGGTAGTCTTACCTTAAAAGCGGTAAGGTTCTTTCTCGGAACGAATTACCTTAAAAGCGGTAAGGTTCTTTCTCGGAACGAATTACCTTAAAAGCGCATACAGTAGGTACTATGCAAGTTAACACATTATGCAAGTTGACATTATGCAAGTTGCATTATGTAATTAAGTATAAGTCGGTAGCTAGTGTTGGCAGATAGGTAGACAGGCATCTTGTACCGAAAACGTTTGACTGAATAAATTTTTTATTCAGATCGGTTAGGTACCTTCAGTTAGTTCTGCCACTCTGCCAGCCCAAGTTAGGTTGGAAGGTAGCCTTACCTTAAAAGCGGTAAGATTCTTTCTCGGAACGAATTACCCTAAAAGCGGTAACGTTCTTTCTCGGAACGAATTACCTTAAAAGCGGTACGGTTTTTTCTCGGAATGAATTACCTTAAAAGCGGTACGGTTCTTTCTCGGAACGAATCACCTTAAAAGCGGTAAGGTTCTTTCTCGGAACGAATCACCTTAAAAGCGGTAAGGTTCTTTCTCGGAACGAATTACCTTAAAAGCGGTAAGGTTCTTTCTCGGAACGAATTACCTTAAAAGCGGTAAGGTTCTCTTCTCGGAACGAATTACCTTGAAAGCGGTAAGGTTCTTTCTCGGAACGAATTACCTTAAAAGCGGCAAGGTTCTTTCTCGGAACGAATTACCTTAAAAGCGGTAAGGTTCTTTCTCGGAACGAATTACCTTAAAAGCGGTAAGGTTCTTTCTCGGAACAAATTACCTTAAGAGCGGTAAGGTACTTTCTCGGAACGAATTACCTTAAAAGCGGTAAAGTTCTTTCTCGGAACGAATTACCTTAAAAGCGGTACGGTTCTTTCTCGGAACGAATTACGTTAAAAGCGGTAAGGTTCTTTCTCGGAACGAATTACCTTAAAAGCGTTAAGGTTCTTTCTCGGAACGAATTACCTTAAAAGCGGTACGGTTCTTTCTCGGAACGAATTACCTTAAAAGCGGTACGGTTCTTTCTCGGAAGGAATTACCTTAAGAGCGGTAAGGTTCTTTCTCGGAACGAATTACCTTAAAAGCGGTAAGGTTCTTTCTCGGAACGAATCACCTTAAAAGCGGTACGGTTCTTTCTCGGAACGAATTACCTTAAAAGCGGTAAGGTTCTTTCTCGGAACGAATTACCTTAAAAGCGGTAAGGTTCTTTCTCGGAAGGAATTTTCAGAACCTGACGTAATCGTTGTTAGATGTACAGCCTACAGCCTACCTATGTAATACATAGGGGCACTAAGCGCAAAGCTGTAAAATCAATTTGAAGCCTGAAGTGGAAGAGAGAGACCAAGAGGAAAGAGTGAAGGAGAAGGGGAGAGAAATGAGAGGGAGAGAGAGAGAGAGAGAGAGAGAGAGAGAGAGAGGATGAAAACTAGGAGACTTCCTAACTCGGGGGTCAATTACATTGTGTGATAGGGGATTAAATTTTATACCTACGTGTGATATCTATACCTCCTTTCCCCCTCTCTCTCTCCCTCTCTCCCTTTTTTACCTCCCCGAAAATCTCTCTTCTTCCTTTCTCTAACATTCGCACCTTCGCTGCCGGCCGGTAGGTTCTTCGTCCTTCCCTCCTAAATTGTCCCTTCCCTATCAGCCTTTTTCCATCCTCCGCTTCCATTCTTTTACCTCCGCTTCTACTCCTTCTTCCCTTTATCCTCCTCCCTCCGTTTCCCTTTCCTCTCTCATTCGTTTACCCCCTCTTATGCCCTTTATGCCAAACATTCCCTCCTCGTTCTTTTTTCTCCCTGTTTTCCGCCCCGGGTCTTCCCTTAGCACGTCCCATATTTCCCACCCCTTTACCTTCTATTTCTTTTTCTCCCTGTTTTCCGTCCCGCGTCCCCCCCCCCCCCCCCTCCCTGATATTGGGGGTAAAAATTGGGGAAACCAAACAAAACAAATATGGCTGAACTGAAGATAACGCCTGGAGGGGATGTGAAATGAAAAACACGCATCAACGTTAAAGTAGACGAGGTAAATCTGTGTTGTCAAGGCAGTTTGGACGGTTCAGTCAACATCGATCGATGTTGATAGACAGCTTTATATTGTAACCTGTATAATTTTCAAGGTATCTAGTTGTGGTCGATTCTCAATACTTCTAGATTTCACTGTAACATATCCTATCCAATGTTTATATTGTATGTTTTGTGCACATAATGACGTACAATGGGGACTTGCTGTATATTATTAGCTTTCAAATTATTTCTAGATTTTACAGCAACATATTATCTTATACAATGTTTATGTTGTATGTTTTGTGTACATATTGGAGTACAATGGGAACTTGAAAGATTCCCGCTGGGTCAATTATATGACATAAGTGTGATATAAATGTTCCCATATACATATAAATGTTCCTCTATACACCTAAATGTTTCTATACACATATAAATGTCCCTATACACACACTTAAGTAACTTAGCAATATAACAATCAAGAATAACCACATATCATCGGCCTTCGTCACTGGGGGAACGAAATGGTTCAATGTAGAGCCAATTTTCTTCGCCCCATAGAAGATCTTTTACAGCTGTGGAATCAAATTCAATAGAAGTTCTGCAACAATTAGAATTATTATATGGTGGATGACAATTAGAATTATAAATAGGCTGTAATTTATATCTAGGTAAGATGAAAACCTTTGAGAAGGAATACACCTACAAGGAGTAAGGTAACTAGTGTAGATATACATTTGATAACACTTAACACATGATGAACATCTATTTGAACAACTCCCATTGAGTCAATATCTACTTGTTTAACATGACAAGACTCAACACACGCTTTCATCTTTACATCGTGTTAACTTGTATACCTACATATGTTGCTGGGAGTTCTTGAAATCGTAAAGCTGGGTCCACACATAAGGTGTTTTTCATTCCAAAGCCGCGTTAACACGGTGTCAACTCGACGTTCACTTGGCGTTCAGGCGTGGGGGTAAAAATTGTGGAAACCAAACAAAATAGCAAATATGGCTGAACTGAAGATAACGTCTGGAGGGGATGTGAAATGAAAAACACGCATCAACGTTAAAGTAGACGAGGTAAATCTGTGTTCTCAAGGCAGTTTGGACAGTTCAGTCAACATCGATCGATGTTGATAGACAGCTTTATATTGTAACCTGTAAAATTTTCAAGGTATCTACTGGGCAGTTACTTATGGTCGATTCTCAATACTTCTAGATTTCACTGTAACATATCCTATACAATGTTTATATTGTATGTTTTGTGCACATATTGACGTACAATGGGGACTTGCTGTATATTATTAGCTTTCAAATTATTTCTGGATTTCACAGCAACATATCTTATACAATGTTTATGTTGTATGTTTTGTGTACATATTGGAGTACAATGGGAACTTGAAAGATTCCCGCTGGGTCAATTATATGACATAAGTGTGATATAAATGTTTCTATATACATATAAATGTTCCTCTATACTTCTAAATGTTTCTATACACATATAAATGTCCCTGTACACACACTTAAGTAACTTAGCAATATAACAATCAAGAATAACCACATATCATCGTCCTTCGTCACTGGGGAAACGAAATGGTTCAATGTAGAGCCAATTTTCTTCGCCCCATAGAAGATCTTTTACAGCTGTGGAATCAAATTCAATAGAAGTTCTGCATTGACGATTTCTTTTAACTTACTTTGGATAGAAGTAAGAACGGGGAATATTTTCAAGTCTCTTTGATTTTGTGATGTCATCTTGTCATCCTGGGCCTAGAATGCATTGCTAACAGAAATACATACGTATTCCGGTACGGTTTCCCCTTATAATTGGACTGTTAATATTAAACACCATCTATTTCAGGTCTTTCAGAAATCAGCCCCCAAAACCTGGATGTATTCTTCCAAAGGTTACTGTCTCTCTGAAACTGAATTTAGAAGGGAGTCAATCAAATTCACTATTTGCCTCGTCAGTAGATGATGGGTCTCGCATGATGAGAAACAAATAAATTACGTCTTGTTAGCAAGGCATCTGCCACAATTTTATCCAATTGGCTTTAAGATTTAATGATGTCTTGTTTCGGCTTAATCTAGATCCAATAGATCCAACTTGAGATTCATTGATAGCTTGTTTCGCTCCACCAACGACCATTTCAAAACTATTCCAATCCTAACATGACGGCATGAATTAGTCAAATTATTTATTATTATCTCAATAGTCCCCTCCCCCTCTTATGTATATCTCATCCCCCCCCCACCCGCCGCCTCTGACTTGTCTTGTGATGATAAAAATATCATTTGTGATGGTTGGTATAAATTTGATTTTTTTTATAGGAAAAGCTCGCGCCCCCCATGATTTGTCTCCAGGCCCCCCAGTTTGAGAACCTCTGTTCTAAAGGTTAATGTCTCTCTGAAGCTGAATTTAGATGGGAGTCAAATTCACTATTTGCCTCGTCAGTAGATGATGGGTCTCGCATGATGAGAAAGAAATAAATTACGTCTTGTTAGCAAGGCTACTGCCACAATTTTATCCAATTGGCTTTAAGATTTAATGATGTCTTGTTTCGGCGTAATCTAGATCCAATAGATCCAACTTGCGATTCATTGATAGCTTGTTTCGCTCCACCAACGACCATTTCAAAACCATTCCAATCCTAACATGACGGGTAATCTCGTAAATCCAATAGATCCAACTTGAGATTCATTGATAGCTTGTTTCGCTCCACCAACGACCATTTCAAAACCATTCCAATCCTAACATGACGGCATGAATTAGTCAAATTATTTATTATTATCTCAATAGTCCCCTCCTCCTCTTATATCTCATCCCCCCCTCACCCGCCGCCTCTGACTTGTCTTGTGATGATAAAAATATCATTTGTGATGAAAACACACACGAGACTTGTGACTACATCAGTGGCGGATTTGGGAGTTTAGTTTTTCATAGGGCTAGCCACTCACTATCTGGTAGACCTGATACCTAATGAGCACACACACTGACAGGTACACCTGATCAGGTGTAGGTCCCTGTCGTCAGGTCTATCTGATAGTGAGTGCCTGGCCTAAGGCAACCGAAGTACAAAACTGAATGGAACTGATAGGAACAAGAACAAACAGACATGCAAAAACAGAATGAGCGCGTTACATACTGCTTTGGCATTGCCAACGGTACAAACTAGCAAAATTGTGAAAAAATACGGATTTCCCGATTTTTACCCGGAACAAAGGCATGCACCCAAAAATACGGTTGGCAACCCTATACTGCTTAGAAGTTTTGGTCTTTGGAAGTCTTTGAACACATTCTAATAAGAAGATTTAAAAATAGAAATCTCCTTACATTCAATACAATTCCTCACCAGCCTAGTTAACTTCAAACGTGCCTGCCTTGTAATTGCTGGGTCATTTCCGCCCGGGGGTGGACTTTATCCTACACAGATAAGGTTCGTTCTAGGAACGGCTGGCTTTCTCCTATCCCGTTCTTCTCTCTTCGATTTCGGGACGGTAAGACCTCCATTGTAACATTTCTCTCTGTAAACCTCTTTAAAAAAAAATTGATAAGAATTTAGATGCCATTTCAAATTCATATGAAACGTGAAAATGGATAGTTAAAAACGTAATGAAAATTCGACTAGAATTTAGATTTCATTTCAAATTCACATCAGATAAAACAGACAGCTTTCGAATTTAGATGCCCTTTCAAATTCATATGAGACGTGAAAATGGATAGTTAAAAACGTAATGAAAATTCGACTAGAATTTAGATTTCATTTCAAATTCACATCAGATAAAACAGACAGCTGTATCTACGCCACTAGATTGATACAAATAAGACAATAAGCTCTTGGATTTTCGAGAGAACTATGCGTAGCTAGGGGCTCAAGTGTTTGATATACGCTGATACAATATATAATACGAGAGACTAGGGGGGGGGCAGACGTTGTTAATTGAAGAAATCGTTTATATTGGAGCAATTAAGACTGTTAGAACTTCCAATCATCTCATCTCATTTCTCAATAAAATTCCAATCAAATGATTTTTTTTCTGCCGCTGCTGCTTCTTCTTCTTCTTCTTCTTCTTTTTCTTCTTCTTCGTCTTTGTTTGGTACAATCGTACAATGTTTCGTAAGATTGGATCATGTATTCATGTTCGTTCAGGTGCAATTACACTAAATGTTCGCGGATTTGGCGATTATGTTCGCGGGTTTCGCGATTATGTTCGCGGATTTCGCGATTATGTTCGCGGATTTGGCGATTATGTTCGCGGATTTCGCGATTATGTTCGCGGATTTGGCGATTTTGTTCACGGATTTGGCGATTATGGTCGCGGCTTTGGCGATTTTGTTCGCGGATTTTGCGATTATGTTCGCGGATTTGGCAATTATGTTCGCGGATTCGCGTCCCGAATCGACATTTTTGGATATTTGGCAAGCCTAATGTTAAACCTCTATCCATTTTAGGAACTGGACTGACTATTGATTCACCCCGTAGATTTGCGAACATAGGTAAGTAGATAGGCATAATAAGCAATTATTAGTAGATTATCTGTACGAGTACCTATAATGCAAATAGAAACTGTCTTACAAATCAAGAATGAATGCCTGGATTTCTCCTTATCTTCCTCCCTTCTAAAGTACTCCAACCCCCTCCTCTCCTTCTGAATTCAGCCTCTCCTCCCTCCCTCTTGCCTCTTCCCCTGACACGCCTGCAAAGTTCTCCTCTCCTCTCTCTCCTAGATTGACCATGCTTTCTCCCCCTCTTTCTAACGTTTTCTAGCCTACCTCCCTTTCTTTCTAGATTTCCCTCGCTTTCCCCTCTTCTCTCTCATTCTCTCCCTTTCCCTCCCACCCCCTCTCCTGTCTAGATTTCCTATCTCTCTCTACTTCTCCTCTTTTACTGACCTCAGAGCCCTCAAGCTTTCGTAGAGCGCCTACAAAATGCCCTTCTCTCTCTCTCTCCCTCCCTCCCTCCCTCCTTCTCTCTCTCTCTCTCTCCTTTTTTTATCTATCGTATTTTCTACTCCATTTTTTTTCACTCCCGGAATTTTCTCTATAGTTTCCCGTTTTAGAGTTTCAGACCTATACTTGTAGTACTGGCGTTGTTTTTCTCACTAGCCTAACAGAAGTGTTTTTCTTTATTGCTTTGAAGTCTTTGATTAGTTTTCAGGCCGTTTTTTCGTACCGTCCGTCAGTATGAATAGTCGGAGGGTTTTTCCGAAAAAGCTGGTCGGTACTGCCGGTAGTTAGCCTTCCTCACATATAGTCGACAGCCGTCGACTGAAACCATCCACAATGCCTCGATAACATAAAATTCACCTCGTCGATCGACGGCTATGTGTGGACACAGCTTACCGGTACCTAATCATACTGTGGACGAGCCCTGAAGAGATGCGCCTTCGACCAAGGCTGGAATTGAACCCACGCCCTCCTGTTTACAAGGCGGAACATCCTAACCACCGAGACAGAAGAATTTGGACCAATAGAATACACTCAAGCGCCTCACATGTCAGACAAAAAATAAATTCATTGGTATATGAACAAAAGAAAATTATCCAATGTAAAAAAAAAGAAGGAAGAAGAAGAAGAAGAAGAAGAAGAAGAAGAAGAAGAAGAAGAAAAACAAGGAAGGAGGAATTCAGCTAAAAATTATCTCCTATGGATTTAATTAACCACGAAAGACCACTGGATTATTTTTTGGTTGAAGAAATTGATCGTATTTAGACGTCGAAGGAGGAAAATTCAGTCAACTTTAAAGTCGGTCAAATCTTGGTGTTAATTTTTCGAAACGTAAAAAAAACACTTTTTTTCTATTTTTCGAAAACACTGACTTACCTACCGACTAACGACTAGCTAACCTAGAGGACTTTCTTAAATAAAAAAACAACAAAATTAGAGAAAAAATATTTCGATCTTATCAGAAATTAATTAACCACGAAAGACCACTGGATTATTTTTTGATTGAAGAATTTGATCGTATTTAGACGTCGAAGGAGGAAAATGAAAGTCGGTCAAATCTTGGTGTTAATTTTTCGAAACGTAAAAAAACACTTTTTTCTATTTTTCAAAAACACTGACTTATCTACCGACTAACGACTAGCTAACCTAGAGGACTTTCTTAAATAAAAAAACAACAAAATTAGAGAAAAAATATTTCGATCTTATCAGAAAGAGCACACCGGACTAACTACGAAAAGAATTCACACTAAAATTATTTTCTCAAAACAAAATAATTGAAAGAAAAAAATAAAAACTAACAAAAATTCTAACCCCTATCTTTAATAGCCGGTGATAACAAAATCACTGAAACTTTTTTTTATTTATTTATTTTTTTTAGAAAATACAAATAAAAAAAATAGAATTTTTGTTGTTTTGTATGACAGAAGGTTACCCGCTCAAACGATCGTTGATATTTTCTTAGTAAACTACTTACCTATGGTAATAGTGTAGTAGACTGTATCACTGCAGTACTTTATAACTACAATAGATTTGCTTGTACTCTTGTAGTGCACTTATTAGTATGGTACTTAGTGCAGTAGTTAGCTGTTAGATTATACATTGAATCGTCAGATTATCATTCCGATTTATCAAGTGTGCCGATGGGCGCGCGAGCGTCAAGATTTCGAAGGGCCCCGGCCACCCGGTCGGTAGTTTACTCGAAAAAAAACTTCGCCTCTGCCGGGAATGAAACCCAGGACTACAGGTCTGGTGGGTGTGTGGAAGCCTGGTGGGTGACCACTCGGTCACAGGGGCTGTTCCAACTGTAGGTAGGTACCTATTCTCCAAATCTATAACATGATGTTCTACTCTACATACCTACCTAAAATACGAAAGTACCAATATCTAGGAGTTCTTTTTTCATTTATTTTTACTTTCTAATACTAATTTCGTTATTGTGTTGCTTTGACTCTTTCATATTACCATCTGACTCTCCTAGCTTCGGTATAAATAAGCACTATTATTTTTATTTTTATTATTATTTTTTTTTAATTTTTTTTTAAGTCACTGTATAATTACTACGATTTTAGTGACGGGGGTTTTACCCTCCATTCGGCCACAAGTTACTCACCTCCTCACATTAACCTCACCTAGCCTGAGTGTGGCCGGGAAAAGCTGGCAGCACGCGATGGCCCTTATGGTTCCAATCTGGTACTAATCACGCGTAAAGCCTAGCTGCCCAGACGGTCTCCTGTGCAGATACCAACCACGCGCAACTAAGATTTAACACGAGGGTTATTCACCTGGCGTGTTAAACTAACGCGCTTTGAGACGCTACATAGGTGTGTGGGAGATAAGCAGGACTCTTGTTATCAGGACTAAACACTATATAAGTACATAGGACTATACACAGAAGTACGTAGGACCATATAAGTATATAGGACTATACATACATATACTGTATAAGGCCAGCCACTCACTATCAGGTAGGCCTGACAGAAACACCTGATCAGGTATACCTGACACCTTATGAGCACAACACTATTAGGTAGACCTGACAGGTACTACTGAGAAGGTCCGTCTGTCAGGTTTCCCTGACACACTCACCATCACGTAGACTTGATCAGGTGTACCTGTGCTCAGGTCTACCTGATAGTGAGTGGTTGGCCTAAAGAGGATTTTTGTTATCAGTATGTAAGAGAGAGAGCATTAAATTCCAATGTTTACAGTTTACAGTTTTTAATTTTCTTCAAAGCAATCAAGTGACTCATTATTATTTATTCTCATTAATTAATTCTGGTAAACCTCTACAGCTCTACTCTACATACAAGATACTATATGTGGAGCCCTATATTTGACTCCATAATATTTCATATTTCATTTTACAGTCATAAAATTGATGTTAGATACTCGTATTTTGTCCCCTTGCTTTTGGAAGTTATCTATCTAATAAATTATACTAATAAAATGAGTAGGTACCCATTATCTAGACATGTTTTGGGTACTTTCAGGTAGTGTTAAGCTGTGTCCACAATAGTCCACATACAAAGTCGACTTATAGTGGACACATCGATGGTTGATCGACGTTGTCGATTGAAATCAAACACTGATGCCTCGACAACATTATTGGAGTCACCTGGGACACAGCCTTAAATGGCCTAAACCCTAGAAAGAAGAAGGAAGGGAAGAAGAATAGAAAGACAAAACTCATTTAATGGTGGATGACAATTAGAATTATAAATAGGCTGTAATATATATCTAGAAGTATATAGGACTATACATATGTATATAAGGCCAGCCACTCACTATCAGGTAGGCCTGACAGAAACACCTGATCAGGTATACCTGACACCTTATGAGCACAACACTATTAGGTAGACCTGACAGGTACTACTGAGCAGGTCCACCTGATCAGGTATACCTGACAACTTATGAGCACAACACTATTAGGTAGACCTGACAGGTACTACTGAGAAGGTTCGTCTGTCAGGTTTCCCTGACACACTCACCATCACGTAGACCTGATCAGATGTACCTGTGGTCAGATCTACCTGATAGTGAGTGGCTGGCCTAAAGAGGATTTTTGTTATCAGTATGTACATAAAGGTAGCTTATCTGGGCTGTGTCTGTAGCCCTTTGACGTCATGATCTAAGTTACATCAGTTGTCTGAAAATAAAGGTGTTTAGGTCGGGACTGCACGAAAGTTTGATGATTGGCAAAGTTAATCATTATTAATATGAACAAGTAACAAAAATATGAGAGTTACCTACGTTGCGTCGTTTGAAGTTTGAACTTTTAATTAAACAATAGAACAGTTGCGCTTACTTGGGTGATGTTTCAAAATCATAGAGGAGGAAAAATGAGGACCAACGGAATTTTTCTTTTTCTTCTAGGACTTCTAGATCCCGAGATAAATCGATTTACAAAATATTGGTAAATCGTGAAGTTTTTTACGTCACGGCATACGCTCCTGTAGGCAATGACGTCATAATTCATTACTCCCGCTTCGTTTGTTTGTGCGCAAGCGTTTCTGCGCAGTTTAAGACCTAATATACTTCTACTTATCATAGCATTACTTAGCATCAATATTATTATCCTTACTATTATTACTTACTTACTGTCTTCTTGATTCATTAATTGAACATTGCAGTCAGTCTATGTGTCTCAGTTGAACAGAACATGACTATAACATGGGTTCTCTCTATCTCTAGAACACAGGTACTTGAGTTAGCTAAGTAACATAAGTAAGTACCTATTGTGTGTGGTGTTCTGTATAGTTAGATAGAAAC
The DNA here is from genome assembly GCF_000475195.1 of Diaphorina citri. NCBI lineage: Eukaryota > Metazoa > Arthropoda > Insecta > Hemiptera > Psyllidae > Diaphorina > Diaphorina citri. Next base: position 54,124 of record NW_007378834.1, read on the forward strand.
TGTAATATTGTCCATCCAAGAATATGAAGAATATAGGTACCTTGTTGTTGTTATTATTATTGTTGTTTATCTTGCCCGAATACGACTGAAAAGTCCCTTTACCCCAGCAGTCTAAACAAGGTCTCGTATATTTGATGGGTTATACAACATTAATAACATACAAGGTTGAGAGAATAGGAGCGACCAGCTCGACTATAGCATGTTGAATTCACCAGGTCCCCCATGGATCACTGAAGTTAAGCAACGTTGAGCGTGGTTAGTATCCGGATGGGTGACCATCTCGCGTGATGCTGGCTTTTCCCGGCCCCACTCAGGCTGGGTGAGGTTAATGTGAGGAGGTGGGTAACTTGTGGCCGAATGAAGGGTGAAACTTTCGTCATCAAAGAACTTAGAAGTAATATACAGGGATGTTAAATAGGCTTTCCAGCCGTCCCGAATTAAACAGAGATACCTACTTTTTTTATCATCTTATGACTCACTTCTAGACTATTATTTTTCTGTGTTGTAAAATTGTTATTGCAAAGAAATAAAGTCGGCATTAAAAAAAAAAATAATAATAATTATATGATGGTACAATCCTTACTCAACCATTTCATTTTGATTGCTTCCAATATGTTAACCTACATCTGTTTTTGCACACATGTGCTACATATATTAATAAGGAAAGTAGGTACCACCACGTGTTTTACTGAAGGTCATATCGGGAACAATGTATAGCGCTGAATGACTCCCTAGAGGTCCTGAATGTTATGAATGGCGTGAAGGTCAGGACGATGAAATAGAACAGAAGCCGAATAGAATGTCCAGTGGTAACGCGCTTGGTTGCTATGCAGAAGGTCCCGGGTTCGAATCCCACCATCGACAAATGTAGGAAATCCCAACTATTTTTTTCCTTTTTCTCCCAAACTTTCTTTTGCCTCTCTCCTGTGATGTCGGCTATTAACAAAAACCGGTTGGGTGGAAGACTTCACTAAAAAACACACTTTTAACTTGCTACCTAAACTTAAGTATCTTTGAATTCTTATATGGCAATGCTATAAGTATTCCATCCAAAATTTGGGAGGCTTACGTAATGAAAGCATGCATTGATGTTGGAAATTTTCACTCATTAGTGGATGTGCTATAGTAACTCCACAGGCCTTCTCAATTCCACCTGAATATAACTAGGTATATCTCCCTTGCCTTTTCCCGTATCAGCTATTGTTTCTACAGACTGGGGTCGGCTCCTGAATGAATTTATTTTTATACGTAGGTACTTACTTATTTTGTATAAATAAGTAAGTACCTTCGTACGTAAATAACAGTCAGTTAAGTAAGTACCTTGTATTTTTTCCTTTTATTTATAAGATTAATGTGCTGTACAGCTGTAGATTGATAAAAAGGAATTAAGAGAGAGAGAGAGAGAGAGAGAGAGAGAGAGAGAGAGAGAGAGAGAGAGAGAGAGAGAGAGAGAGAGAATTAAAAATGGCCTTCCGTCTCATAATTATTTCCTTTGCAGTAATGATCTAGCATTTAAGTGAGGAACAATGTGTCCTTAGTTCTTATCTTCTTATTCATCTCAAAGGAAGTACCTATATCCTATAAGATGAGCAATTAATGAGCATCTGAGCAATCGCGTGCTGATGGCCTTTCTGAGCGTCATTCAGGCTGGGTTAGGTTAATGTGGGTAAGCGTAGCTGCCGCCGAAAAGGATGCCGAATGAAGAATGACCCCCGTCACTTAGCAGTACAGAGAAGTTAAACCTACCTCGGTGGTGTAGTGGTCAAGGCGCTCGCCTGGTAAACAGGAGTGCGTGGGTTCAATGCCAGCCGAGGTATGGAATTTTATCCTCAATATACGTTTCTTTCTGACTAGGTCTGTTGTATGATGTTTTATTTTTATCCTAAGCTGCGTCCACACTATATGAACAAAAGTGTGGACGTACCTTAGACTAAAATTTCACTTGATTGCACTCTCTGACGGAGCGCGGAGCGGAATTGACATAAGACTTTCAAAGAGAAGGCGCTGTGGTTATAATTGTTCAGATTTCTGGTCTTAGGGCCTCCTCCATACGAGTCTAGTGTCCCCAGTCCCAAGAGATTCAGTCAAATAATGGTATCTAAACTACCTCCATACACACTCCACATTTGAACTTTGCAAAATTGTTCATGGAAAATTCAAATTTGTAGACTGGGTAGTAGTTTGTTCGTGGACCAGCAAAAAATTCCCTTTCCCTCCCACCCCCTCTCCTGTCCAGGTTTTCTATCTCTCTCTACTTCTCCTCTTTTACTGACCTCAGAGCCCTCAAGCTTTCGTAAAGCGCCTACAAAATGCCCTTCTCTCTCTCTCCTTCTGCCCTTCTCTCTCTCTCTCTCTCTCTCTCTCTCTCTCTCCTTTTTTTTTATCTATCGTATTTTCTACTCCATTTTTTTTTTACTCCCGGAATTTTCTCTATAGTTTCCCGTTTTAGAGTTTCAGACCTATACTTGTCAGTAGTACTGGCGTTGTTTTTCTCACTAGCCTAACAGAAGTGTTTTTCTTTATTGCTTTGAAGTCTTTGAACTGTTTTCAGGCCGTTTTTTCGTACCGTCCGTCAGTATAAATGGTCGGAGGGTTTTTCCGAAAAAGCTGGTCGGTACTGTCGGTAGTTAGCCTTCCTCACATTCAGTCAACGGCCGTTGACTCGCATTGCTAACAGAAATACAAAAACGTATTCCGGTACGGTTTCCCCTTATAATGGACTGTCCATCTATTTCAGGCCTTTCAGAAATCAGCCCCCAAAACCTGGATGTATTCTTCTAAACAAAACGAGAATTTGAAACTTTGAGATTTTTTTTATATTCAAGTAAGTAGGTTACCTATTTATAGGTTTTATGAAATAACAAAACGGCAGGTCCCTGTCGTCAGGTCTATCTGATAGTGAGTGCCTGGCCTAAGGCAATCGAAGTACAAAACTGAACGGAACTGATAGGAACAAGAACAAACAGACTTGCAAAAACAGAATGAACGCTTTAGGGTTGCCAACTTTTTTTTCGGCATATACGGTACAAACTAGCAAAATGGAGAAAAAATACGGATTTCCCGATTTTTACCCGGAACAAAGGCATGCACCCAAAAATACGGTTGGCAACCCTATACTGCTTAGAAGTTTTGGTCTTTGGAAGTCTTTGAACACATTCTAATAAGAAGATACAAATCTCCTTGTAAAATACAATTCCTCACCAGCCTAGTTAACTTCAAACGTGCCTGCCTTGTAATTGCTGGGTCATTTCCGCCCGGAGTGGACTTCATCCTACACAGATAAGGTTCGTTCTAGGAACGGCTGGCTTTCTCCTATCCCGTTCTTCTCTCTTCGATTTCGGAACGGTAAGACCTCCATTGTAACACTTCTCTCTGTAAACCTCTTTAAAAAAAATCTGGTGTGAACATCACACGACTTTCCTTATCCTATTGAATGATGCTTATTTGAGTGTTCTTTTACCCTAACTTTTACAATATCTCTAACCGTTTTGTTGCTATAGCTGAAAACCGCCAAAAAACGGTCGAAATCTGTCCAAAAGCGGTCAAAATACCACCAA
>NW_007378834.1:57730-66523 GCF_000475195.1 Diaphorina citri
ACAGCAACCATCTCAACCAAACGTTCTGTGTTGCATCCTTGTTACATTTGTGAACTACATACCAAATTTCAAGTCTCTAGCTTATACCGATATATCTAGGTAAGATGAAAACCTTTGAGAAGGAATACCTACAAGGAGTAAGGTAACTAGTGTATAAATTTGATAACACATGATGAACATCTATTTGAAATAACTCCCATTGTGTCAATACTTGTTTAACATCACAAGACTTAACACACGCTTTCATCTTTACATCGTGTTAACTTGTATACCTACATATGTTGCTGGGAGTTCTTGAAATCGTAAAGCTGGGTCCACACATAAGGTGTTTTTCATTCCAAAGCCGCGTTAACACGGTGTCAACTCGACGTTCACTTGGCGTCAGGCGCGGGGGTAAAAATTGTGGAAACCAAACAAAACAAATATGGCTGAACTGAAGATAACGTCTGGAGGGGGTGTGAAATGAAAAAACACGCATCAACGTTAAAGTAGACGAGGTAAATCTGTGTTGTTAAGGCAGTTTGGACGGTTCAGTCAACATTGATCGATGTTGATAGACAGCTTTATATTGTAACCTGTATAATTTTCAAAGTATCTACTTGTGGTCGATTCTCAATACTTCTAGATTTCACTGTAACATATCCTATACAATGTTTATATTGTATGTTTTGTGCACATATTGACGTACAATGGGGACTTGCTGTATATTATTAGCTTTCAAATTATTTCTGGATTTCACAGCAACATATCTTATACAATGTTTATGTTGTATGTTTTGTGCACATATTGGAGTACAATGGGAACTTGAAAGATTCCCGCTGGGTCAATTATATGACATAAGTGTGATATAAATGTTTCTATATACATATAAATGTTCCTCTATACATATAAATGTTTCTATACACATATAAATGTCCCTATACACACACACTTAAGTAACTTAGCAATATAACAATCAAGAATAACCACATATCATCGGCCTTCGTCACTGGGGGAACGAAATGGTTCAATATAGAGCCAATTTTCTTCGCCCCATAGAAGATCTTTTACAGCTGTGGAATCGAATTCAATAGAAGTTCTGCATTGACGATTTCTTTTAACTTACTTTTGATAGAAGTAAGAACGGGGAATATTTTCAAGTCTCTTTGATTTATTGATGGATTTGGTTAACTTTTAATTAAACAATTGATGGATTTGGTTAACTTTTAATTAAACAATTGATGGATTTGGTTAACTTTTAATTAAACAATTGATGGATTTGGTTAACCTTTAATTAAACAATTGATGGATTTAGTTAACCTTGATAGATGGAACTCTAACTGCTAAATTCTTATCGTACTCAAATTGAACCTTATCTGTTTAGGATAAAATCCGCCCCGGGAGGGAATCGAACCCGCGGCCTGGCGCTTACAAGGCAGACGCGCCACCCCCCATGCTAACTAGGCCTTGAGTAGTGACAGGGTTAGGGATTTAGTTGATGTAAGACATTTCTAGGTACCTAATGTAATGCTAACAAATAACAAGACTCCTTTTTCCTTATCATTACATAACAAGGGAACTATTCCTTATCTTACATTATACTTATCTCTCTCCCTCTCTCTTTCTCTCTTTCTCTCTCTCTCCCTCTCTCTCTCTCTTTCTCTCTCTATCTCTTTCTCTCTCTCTCTCTCTCTATTGTTTCATAGCTCCATAAAAAAAACTAGGCACCTAACAAACATAAATGTATGTGTATTATGTGCATCTATACCTTAAATAATAGACGGTAAAAATTGCATATCAAAAGCTAAATTGGTCTCAAGCAAATACAGGGAAAACTTTTGTAGGTACAAAAAAAAAATATTATGTAGGTACCTATCACCTATGTACCTTGATTTACCTTCAGTCCCTACAGGATAGGAGAATATCTGAGTTGTAAAGGAGTTCCAGCTGCTCAGTTGGATGGTGGATGTGTCATTATAGCCTCAGTGTTCTTGTTTACTATTGGGTGTGCCATTTTTACCAAATGTTTAATACAAGTTTGAAATATGCATGTTAGGCTCAATGCCCGAATTCGCTCAATGAGAAAGAAAAAAAAAAAAAAAAAAAAAAACCCCCCCCCTGTATATGTTCATGATTTTGTATATGTATCTATATGTTATGTACATTAATAATATGTACATAGGTATATAAATATTATATACCTACATTAATATGTACCTACCTATATTTACATAGGGCGGATAAAACTCTGCAACTAATACATTTACAATATCACAAGGCGTTACAAAGTTCCTGAGAAAGCTAATTCAGGCGTGCCGTTGCGTCTGGCTTGCTGAATAGGCCTGGGTTCAATCCCAGCCGAGGCATAATTTTCTGCTGAAGAGTCACAGAACTAACATTAGGCCCAGTAAGAAGGTATTTGCTAAAATGCAAATTTTCGAGTTATAACTTACTTCCTACGTTCAAAATGAGTTGAAAAAAATTAGCAATCAAAATTAGTTGAAAATTATTTATTAGAAAATGAGTGGAATATCATCCTCTTTCTTTTGAACTTCACATCAATTTTCTCTTGGATTTCACACGTGACTTATCTCTGTCTCTCTCTCCCTTCCCTACTCATCTATCTCTCTGTCTCTATCTCTTGAGAACCTTAGATGTTTTCTTTGCCTTCTTTTATCGCCTATCTTTCTATTGGTAAACGTCCTAAAGGAGACAGTTTTTTTCTCCTTTCTACTGGTCAATATTCCACTGTCCTCACTGTCCTGCTTTGTCTTAGCTGCTGAAGTGAAAGTCCTTATAGAAAGGCGACTCTTAAGGTGTATTTTCCTTTTGGAAACTGAACACTTGAATCACTTGATCTTCTCTGGTCAGACCTGGGATAAATTTTATGGAAAGAAGTGAATTGTAAGTTTCAATTGGACCATTTTGCAATTAATTGGTTTCTTCCGCTTTAAGCTGTTTCTTCCGATCTTGATGGTTTCTTCCGATCTTGATGAAGTTTGGTTTAAAATTTCGTTCGAACCAACATTGAAAATTTGGTTTAAATTTGGACATTTGCGATTTTCTCATTAAAAAAAAAAAAAAAAAACTGTTCGTATCAGAAATTCACATTCTTCGCCAATCAGGACCACGGTCCCAAAGAATTATCCCAACCCCTGGCCCCTGGTGGATGTGCCATTTTCTCCTCAGTTAATACAAGTTTGAAATACACATGTTTAGAGCGTAGAAAATACCTTGTTTAAATTAAAATTATTAAACTGCTTGTATTAAGCTATGTACAGACAGTGCGAGGCTGCTCGCTTCGAATGCCTCGCTACATCTGCCTCAGGCCCTCAGGTCAAGCAAACGCGGAACGACGAAAATTGCAAACACAAATGCTCGATGCGAGCACGCGAACCACCCAAATGACCCAATAATTTTCAATTATGTTCGGAACTGAGTAGCTGAGGCAGATGCAGAGAGGTACAGACTATTCGAACAGCTCGCTACGAGGCGCCTTTGAGCACTGCCGTTTACCGACAAGCTCCCCGCTCACCTCGATCAGTGCGACCCGAGCAGCGCGTAGCGAGCATCCCCGGTACACACAGTCCGAGCATGCGTCCTGAGGCATTCGAAGCGAGCAGCCTCGCACTGTCTGTACATAGCTTTACTTTATCATGGACACTCGTTGCTTGAATGACACAGAAAAAGACGGAAGAACACGTGAACTTTTAGTGTCTCCCGCGGCTGTTCTACTAGCCAAACTCTTCTGGGCTTTCTTTTGTGATCTAAGACGCCAGTAAAATTTGGCTAACTTGTTTGGGGTTGTCTCCAGATCGATTTTCTAAAATGAGTCTAGGTGAAAGGTATAACCAACTAATAAAGAGTGATTTCAAACTTACTTTCCCATCATGTAGGCCAAATTGTCAGTGTCACCGAAGATAGACTCGTCTGGGAAGTTGAGGAAAGCAATGATGTAGGAAATGGTGTAGCCAATGAATCCAATCAACATGAGAGGTCGAATCCTGAACGGCATATGAGCCTCCGTGTTGAGAACAATAGGCAGGATACCACCTGGAATTATCGGTGAAGGTTAGCATTGGAAACCATTGGACATATGTACCTGAACAAAGCTCGTGAAGAATAAGTGCCAAAAATTAAATTAAAGCTGAAGCTTCTTAAATTTAGTTAAGAAGCTTCTCAAAATACTGTATAAAGAAATCGAACCAGTGCTATTCAAAAATTGTAGTCATAAAAACAAAAATTAGAAAAATAAATGTGGGCAGGTGGGCCAATAAATGGTACATTTTTTAAGTGGGCAAATAAATGGTACACTTACCCTATCTATTGTGAGTGGTGTTCTGTATAGTTAGATAGAAACTATATTGTCCATCCTAGACTAGAATACACCGTGTTTATCCTGCCCGAATAGGACTGAGAAGTCCCTTTACGCCAGCTCTCCAGCAGTCTGAACAAGGCCCCGACATTCCCACAACTCTCCAATGTCTTGACTTACTGGCATCGAACAACTTGCTCGATGGGATAAATACGTACAATATACGAGGTTGACAAAGAATAGGAGCCACCAGCGGCCGGCGATAGCACGTTCAATGCACCAGTTCTCCCATGGATCACTGATGAAGATAAGATAAGAACGAAACTGACAATTGATTCACCCCGTAGTTTTGCAAACATAAATAGGTAAGTACATAGGCATAATAAGTTAATAAATAGGTAAGTAGGTACATAAGCATGATAAGTTAATAAATAGGTAAGTACATAGGCATAATAAGTTAATAAATAGGTAAGTACATAGGCATAATAAGTTAATAAATAGGTAAGTAGGTACATAAGCATGATAAGTTAATAAATAGGTAAGTACATCCTTAAATAGGTAAGTACATAGGCATAATAAGTAATTATTAGTAGATTATCCGTACGAGTACCTATAATGCAAATAGAAACTGTCTTACAAATCAAGAATGAATGCAATGCGTTGATATCATCTAGGAAGTGTCATCCTACAAATTACAGCAATCTACAATAGCTTTGCTTGTAGTGTAGTTCTGAGTACGTCTGAGTAAACTACTTACCTATGATAATAGTGTAGTGTAGTAGACTGTATCACTGTAGTACTTTATCACTACAATAGATTTGCTTGTACTCTTGTAGTGCAGTTCTTAGTAGGGTACTTAGTGCAGTAGTTAGCTGTTAGATTATACATTGAATCGTCAGATTATCATTCCGATTTATCAAGTGTGCCGATGGGCGCGCGAGCGTCAAGAGTTCGAAGGGCCCCGGCCACCCGGTAGTTTACTCGAAAAAAACTTCGCCTCTGCCGGGAATGAAACCCAGGACCTGTAGTGTGGAAGCCTGGTGGGTGACCACTCGGTCACAGGGGCTGTTCTAACTGTAGGTAGGTATTCTCCAAATCTATAACATGTTCTACTCTACATACCTACCTAAAATACGAAAGTACCAATATCTAGGAGTTATTTTTTCATTTATTTTTACTTTCTAATACTAATTTCGTTATTGTGTTGCTTTGACTCTTTCATATTACCATCTGACTCTCCTAGCTTCTAGCGAACAAAAGCATAACATTTTCTTCCAGTCCATCCTTAACTCTCTCTCTCTCTCCCTCCCTTTTTCTCTCTTTCTCCACCATATTTTCTCCTTCTAGTCCCTCTCTCTCTCCTAACAGTTTCTATCTCCACCCTATGTTCTGTATCCTCTACCTTTCTCCTCTCTCTCTCTCTCCCTTTCTCCTTAATATTTCCTCCCTCAATATTTCTAATTTCTATATTGACGTTGATCGATGAGTCCCATTTTATATGGGAACCTTATAGGGTGTTCAATAACTTTCGATAGGCCAGCAGCTACTCCATAAACTCCTTATCCTAGTGGGTATCACACTAGGTTTGCACGCCGGAGGTCGCGGGTTCTATTCCCAGGGGTGTCGAAGAAAACTTTCGATTAACCATCATCTACACCGTAGAATAGTGCGTAGTGGGTATCACACTAGGCTTGCACGCCAGAGGTTTCGGGTTCAATTCCCAGGGGTGTCGAAGAAAACTTTTGATTAGTCGGTAGCTATTCCGTGGCCGAGTGGGTATGACACTATAGGCTTGCATGCCGGAGGCCGCGGGTTCGATTCCCGGAGAGGTTGAAGTTTTTTCGGTGGGTTTAGTTTAATTTAAAGTTCAAACACATTATTCGTAAATAGGTACACTGAGGGAGAAAAAAAAAATGGTGATTGGCTACCACATCAAGTTAGGGTGAGAGAACTCTCATCACTGAGTTACTTGGTTGTTGGAATTCCATAGTAAAGTGTCGAGGTTCCTGTTATGTAGGTAGTTCAATATTAGAGTTCCGCGACCCAGTCACTCGGTTAGGCTTCTGGCACTCCGTGTATAAGTTAGTAGGTATTCGGTAAATTCTGTTCCAATTGAAAATTGAAACTTTCTGAACACCCGTTGATCGTTGATGCATCGTACATTGAATTCTAAAAGCTACAAAACCTTTGAACATATTACCTACGCTTCCTCCTGATATACCTAATGTATATGTTATCCTTTGTACGGGATCAGCGTGGCATAAGAGTCATAACTTTGAGGTGCTGCCATTTTGAATCGGGATGGAATATGTCACCCTCAGGACTGTACATAAATGTAGCTTATCTGGGCTGTGTCTGTAGCCCTTTGACGTCATGATCTAAGTTACATCAGTTGTCTGAAAATAAAGGTGTTTAGGTCGGGATATAACATTTTCTTCCAGTCCATCCTTAACTCTCTCTCTCCCTCCCTCCCTCCCTTTTTCTCTCTTTCTCCACCATATTTTCTCCTTCTAGTCCCTCTCTCTCTCTCTCTCCTAACAGTTTCTATCTCCACCCTATGTTCTGTACCCTCTCCCTTTCTCTCTCTCTCTCTCTCCCTTTCTCCTTAATATTTCCTCCCTCAATATTTCTAATTTCTATATTGACGTTGATCGATGAGTCCCATTTTATTTGACGTCATGATCTAAGTTACATCAGTTGTCTGAAAATAAAGGTGTTTAGGTCGGGACTGCACGAAAGTTTGACAATTGATGGATTTGGTTAACTTTTAATTAAACAATTGATGGATTTGGTTAACTTTTAATTAAACAATTGATGGATTTGGTTAACTTTTAATTAAACAATTGATGGATTTGGTTAACTTTTAATTGAAAAATTGATGGATTTGGTTAACTTTTAATTGAACAATTGATGGATTTGGTTAACTTTTAATTAAACAATTGATGGATTTGGTTAACTTTTAGCCAGCAGCTACTCCATAAACTCCTTATCCTAGTGGGTATCACACTAGGCTTGCACGCCGGAGGCCGCGGGTTCTATTCCCGGCGGTGTCGAAGAAAACTTCTGATTAGTCGGTAGCTATTCGGTGGCCGAGTGGGTATGACACTAAGCTTGCACATCGGATGTACCAGGTTCGATTCGCGGAGAGGTTAAAGTTTTTTCGGTGGGTTTAGTTTAATTTAAAGTTCGAACACATTATTCGTAAATAGGTACACTGAGGGAGAAAAAAAAAATAGTGATTGGGTAACACAAGTTAGGGTGAGAGAACTCTCATCACTGAGTTACTTGGTTGTTGGAATTCCATAGTAAAGTGTCGAGGTTCCTGTTATATAGTTCAATATTAGAGTTCCGGGACCCAGTCACTCGGTTAGCCTTCTGGCACTCCGTGTATAAGTTAGTAGGTAGGTATTCGGTAAATTCTGTTCCAATTGAAAATTGAAACTTTCTGAACACCCGTTGATCTTTGATGCATCGTACATTGAATTCTAAAAGCTACAAAACCTTTGAACATATTACCTACGCTTCCTCCTGATATACCTAATGTATATGTTTTCAATATTAGAGTTCCGCGACCCAGTCACTCGGTTAGCCTTCTGGCACTCCGTGTATAAGTTAGTAGGTAGGTATTCGGTAAATTCTGTTCCAATTGAAAATTGAAACCGCCACTTTTTTTCTGTCAATATTTTTACTGACCATACCTACTGTAAAGATATTAACTCATCTGTGTGCAATGGAACGTTAAAGGTGGAATATTAAAAATCTTAATATAGGGTAAGTGTACCATTTATTCACCCACCTAAAAAACGTACCATTTATTGGCCCACCTGTACCATACGCCACATAAGTCTGAACTGGACGAAATTTTTCAAAGATGAATTTCATCAAAAGAAAGGGCTTTAAAAACTGCTAGAAACACAGTGCTATTCAAAAATTGTAGTCATAAAAACAAAAATTAGAAAAATAAATGTGGGCAGGTGGGCCAATAAATGGTACATTTCCGCCGTAAATAGTGAGGAAAGGAGAGGAAGATTTACAGATGTACTGTAAATTGCGAAAGATTTACAGAAGTTGGACTGTATATTGCGAAAGATTTACAAAAGTTGGACTGTATATTGCGTATAGAAGAAGAGAAGATTTACAGAATTTCGGTCTGTAAACTACGAAAGATTGAGGAATTCTAGGTATAAAATTTACCTAGATTCTAAGTTCACAACAATTAGATCTATCTAGCGAGAAAAAGTTAACTAGTGCTTAAATTTAGTTATGAGCTTTCCAAATCATGTGTGACTTTTATCCAACTGAGAGTGTGTTTTTACTTTTAGGTTAAATTTACAAAATATCACAAGTACACGCGGTCTGCTTGAGGGGCTTTTCGGAAATTAATTTTAAATTTTATATGAAGAGTTAGAATTAATTAACCACGAAAGACCACTGGATTATTTTTTGATTGGAAGAATTTTGATCGTATTTAGACGTCTAAGGAGGAAAATGAAAGTCGG